>NW_018127999.1:642521-677889 GCF_001952655.1 Monopterus albus
GACAGCACCTAAGTTAAATATATGAGTGTCACAGCAAAGGGTCTGAATACTTATGACCATGTGATATTTCAGTTTTTCTTTTTTAATACATCTGCAAAAATGTCAAAAATTCTGTGTTTTTCTGTCAATATGGGGTGCTGTGTGTACATTAATGAGGAAAAAAATGAACTTAAATGATTTTAGCATATGGCTGCAATATAACAAAGAGTGAAAAATTTAAGGGGGTCTGAATACTTTCCATACCCACTGTATGTCTGGATGTTTTAGACATGCTCTATGATGTGCAACTCCTTATCTTGCACTGCAGATGACTGGTTATAAAGACTGAGTTTGTTATATATATAAGTAAGTGTTTGTTTACAAAGTGGCTTTAATAGGGAATTTTAGTTTGGGTCCAACTTGACAGACCATAGCTTGAAGGATCTTCTAAGGCAAAACTACAGACATCAGTGTGAGTCTATTTCTTAAAGGGACACACTTGTTTATTGCAACTCAACTGAATTTATTATGTAACTCTAGTGTCACAGATCTCAATGAGCCCTGTGTGTCAAAATCATATCTGACTCAATTAGGTATGCAGCACCCAACACATGTAGCTAATAAATATAGGCAACGGTTCTGCAACACATCTTTTCTCTTAGTTTAATTATTAAATTAAAAACTAAAAGGACCCACATTTTCATTCTGTACAAAAAAATAAATACTTTAAAATAAATTACAATGCAGGCATGAGTGGGGCGGCCAGAAATATGGCCGCTCATTCACTTGCAAGGCAAACAGCTAAAGAAATGTAGATAAGTGGTTTTTTTTTGTTGTTTGTTTGTTTTTCAACTTTATTCAACATGGAAAATACAGTACTGTCATCCAAAGATACAAATATAAAACAGTGTATTCAAATCACATTCACCGAACCAGAATAGAAACAAATACAAGAAAGATAAAAAACACAAAAAACGCTAGGGGGGAGGTATTATCTAACCAGACTTTTTTTTAAAAAAGTGCATACATTAATTGTTTTTACGGCCTTTGTATTATCAGAAAAATATATTGAAGAAATGTATTGTTTGAACTCCTTTAAAAAGACCAAAAATAGAGGTTTTCTCTTTGCGAATTTACATTTGTGAATATGAAATTTAGCCAATAGAATTAGCAAGTTACAAACATATACATGAGGTGAGAATCGTGTTTCTAAGCAACCAAACAGAACATTCTTCCAGTACAGATTAAAATCCTTATCAATATTTATATGTATAAAGTCACAAAAGTCAGACCAAAATGTTTTTGTAAAACAACAATACCAAAATAAATGAACAGCAGTCTAAGGGTAGTTAAGTGTTTCTTACTCACGAGATCCTGGAGCAGTGACGTTGTAACAGAGGTAGAAATGTTGAGTCGTGCTGGCGGGAAGACACCGCACAACGAGCGGGACATCTCAAACAGCGCCTTCCTGGTCCTTTCTGCTAGCGAACACACATGGCAGTTGTATTTAAAGCCTTTTAAAAAGTTCATTTAGAGCTCGTTTACCTTACATTAGCTGATAACACCAACACACATTAGCAAAACAAAACATACAGACGAAACGAATACAGGTGGCATTTCAGTGTGATTCTGGGTTGTGTTTTGAGAGCTAACATTAGCACACTGTCTCTATGTCTCATGTTAACTTATAGGAACTTACGGAAATTGTATAATATCACATACAGAGAAACTCTTTCCGAACAAGCTCGTGCCAATTGACAATCGAGCCCTCTGGTTCTCGCGGCATCACGTGACCATTTCAGTTTTATAGTCCCGGATTCAAACTATTGATACAAGGACAGAGACGCAGTTCTGGTTGGGTGGTTACTTTGAGGAAAATACTGAGATTTCGCAGTATGCTTATTGTTTTCATTGTATTTATTGTTTGGTATTGAGGATTTAAATCATGTTTGATTCAACTCTTGACAACGAGAATTCAAAACCACAATTAATAAACCGACTTATCTCCCTTATATCTAAAATAAATGGTTGCATATATCTGATACAATAGAGACTTTTGTATCAGCATTTATTGTGGGTCAATGGGTAGAGCAGTCATTTCCCAACCTGAGAGTCGGAGGTTCGAATTTTGGTGCCTCCACGTGTCAAAGTGTCCTTGGGTGAGAACCCGCAAGTTGTCCCCGATGGTTAGAGCCATTGGTTGAGTCGGCGCTGCAGATAGCTGTCTCGGTTCTGTACCGGAAACAAATTCCTTGTGTCTAACATAATTGGCCAAATAAAGGTGATTATTATTATTCTTATGCATTTGCACTTAACAGTGATTGATGATGGCTGCACTTCATCAGTTTTAACAGTAGGTGTCACTGGTGAACGCGGAGTCAAATGAGGCTAATGAACCTTTTGGTGATACAATCGACTGCAAAGCCTCGTTTGGCCATGACTAACCGAAGAGTTTATCTTTCCAGGTCTTAATTAATAGGTTTACACAGTCTGCGTCCGACATGTGACATTACGGGGTCACCCTCCACCTGACAGACTGATAACAACCAATGCAAATATACAAATGTCTAGACAGACAACCGATGCCCTCTGTGAGGAGCATAATTTTTTTCTCATCTTCCTTCTCACAATGGAACCTCTGCTATATCTGAACTCTTCTTTTCTCTGCCTCAACTCTGTCGTTGAGCATCTGCCCTTTCAAACCATAAAAACAAGGGCAAATGCTTTTTCTTCTTTTGCAGAGTGAAGAGGCAGTGGGCTCCTTTCTAAATGCCAGCCAAGCAAAAGATAAAGAACAAGGGCAGTTAAGCTTTGTCAACACAGAAATACAAAACTGAGTGATAAAACAAAATGGAGCGAATGTAAAGCCTGGACTGTGGATATAATGTGCTGTTCCTGAGAGACTATTGGCCATGAAACACAGACAGGATATTAAATATAAGGGAAGTGCAGAAGGATCAGGCACTCCACAAAAGTAAAGAAGAAGAAAGCTACACTCCTTATGTTTGTATTTCCATTTAGAGGACCTGTATGAACATCAGAACACTGTTTTGCACCTACAAAGGTCTGCAGCAACCTGAGTAGCTCTTCCACCACTGGCCTTTCTTCGTGTGAACAGCTGAAGTCGACGACTGCTGACCAGCTAAATGGGATCAGTAAACAGCAGCTTGATGTGAGCTGATGAGGGAGAACCCAGAGCCCCAAAAAGAACTTAATTATAAACAGTATCTACCTGTTGTACCATAAAGGTTCTTTCAAAAACAACATCAGGCCTTGCTGTGACAGAACAATATCTTG
Source organism: Monopterus albus (assembly GCF_001952655.1). Taxonomy (NCBI): domain Eukaryota; kingdom Metazoa; phylum Chordata; class Actinopteri; order Synbranchiformes; family Synbranchidae; genus Monopterus; species Monopterus albus. The sequence goes on from NW_018127999.1 coordinate 645,798, forward strand.
TACAGTTTCAGTTTTCACCCGTCTGTATAAAATGGTATTTTACCTCTATGCAGTGAGCAGAGGGCTGTTTCAAGTCCCGAGCTGCTGAAACCATCTCCACCAGGTCTCATCGGTGTTCGCCCTTGAGCCAGTCCACATGATCTAACCGCTACAGCATGTGCTCTGATAAGCTTCAGACTGAACCCAGCTGTTTTATCTGTTACACTTCCAGGTTTCCTGCCGCTCGATATATTGAAGTGTTTTTGTGAAAAATAGATACCTGCTGGAATGGGGTTAGAAAAAAATGGGCCAACCTAATCCAGCCAAATGCTGAAAATACAGAAATTATTACAGAAAAGCCCAAATTGGTCAATATCTGTTAGAATTGTCTTTAATGGATAGTTTCACATGAGCAGTCCGGTTGGTCCAGCTGTGCAAATTAACCCTATGGAACATCAAAATGCTAGCGGTGTTTTAGGTTGCTGTGTTTTTCCCTACCAAAGGTTAGAGATCTGTCTTTCTGCTGGAAAAAAACACTTTCTGACAGACTCATGCTGTTTGAACCATTAGTTATGAGTTGTGTGGTGATGCCCATGTTTACCTGCATCTCTCACCTGAAGAAAGAACAACACTCTGGAGATGTTTTTACTCCTATTAATTAAAGCTGAGGCTGGGGTTTCGTTGTTCCAATTAATTTGAGATGATTTGCAACATGGGAAGATATTAGATACTGTATTCAATTATTGCCTCATCATAAGAGGAAAAACAAGAAAATAATGAACAAATTCCAGCTGATTTTTATGAAATCTGTGGTTTTCTTCTCTTGATTTCTCCTGAGATAATGTGCTGTCATCAGAATTGTGTTAATTTGACATAAATTACAGAATCCACCAGAATATGTTCTATAATATTTTCTAAGCATTCCATATTATACCCATTTTGAAAACAGGTTCATACCTGATGATAATTAAAAATAATCTATTTATAATGATGATTGCTTTCTAATCTTTGCATGAAATTTGAGGAATTCTGTGTACAAATGCCTTAACAAATCAGGCTGATCAGGCTGCAAATTTTACTCTTAATAATTTTGTAAACTGAAGGATGTTCTCTGGAGAAATGGCTTAAAGAAACGTCTTTTCAAAACCCAGAGGATAACCACTGGCAAGGTTTTCACCCATCAGTGATCAGAAGTAGTTGTGAGATTTTCCAGTTGGCAGATTTCATTTGCTGCTGTCGCCCAGACAGAGTCACTCAGCATAACTTTGTACAAATATCCACAAAGCCTATGTATCTTGTTGTCATTGTACCAAGTGAAACTGGTTAGAGTGACCCTTTTTGTTTTAAATAATGAGGGTTTGGGTCAAATTTTGTTGCAAAATCATGCTCAGTCTTGTTTCACTGTGAAACATCTTTGGTGCCTTTGTCACTTTTGAATAGTTCTTGTGCTCTAACAAAATGAAACAAAAACTCATAACTAGCTGGGAAGTAAAATGTCTGCTCAAGATAATTTACTTCTGAACTAATATACTTGTATTCTGGTTGTATTTACCTTATTGGAATATTTCCCTTGATACCGCACTGGAAGAATAAAGGTTTCTGAGCAGGAAATGTTTTCATGTGGGTCTGTAGTACATTAGGACATTCTGCTGTGAGAACAGCCTGGCTGCCACTAATCAAAACTAAAGCAGAAGATATGCATGTTCAACTTGATGCGCTTTTTTGTTTTCTCTCTGCTTCCATCTGTGCTGTCACTCTCTGCTGTTTGCCAACTTAAAAAGACAGACAAGTAAACGCTTTGTACTTCTTGCTGTCCTGACAAGCCGTCTCAGGGGTGTTGTCTGACATTAAAGATTCTGAATATGAGAAACAGGAAGAGTCGGTTTGGTGTTTCTGAGACTCACCACACATCAACAGAAACAGTGTTGGAAGTGCTTCAGCTCAAATCCCTGTTTATTATACTGATCAGTCATTTGTATCACACTGAGAGGAAAAGCAATCCTAAAATTAGGTTTTTATTTTTGCAGGGAACATTTTAATGTGGAGTCAGTTACACAGGCTCATACGCGCTTGCTGGTTCATCTCTTTCACAGTATGTGGTACAGAACTGCCATCATTCAGTTTGCTAAAGAGCAAAGATTCTGACATCTGAAACTCCCAGGCTCTACTGATGCACTCCACATGTGCACACACTGCCTCCTTGTGGGGAAGCTACTTGTTCTTTTAGCAGTCCTGACCTGGACTCTGTTTGTCTGAATCACACAAGAGCAATCAAAAGAAAAACTATGATCCTTGCATCTTTTTGTGCTGCAATTTTTTTTTTTTTTTAATTACAGTCCCTAGTTTAATATTAAAGCTTAGGAACCGCATCAAATGCATTTTCTTTCTAAGAAAATACACTTTTACTAAATAGACTTGTCTAAAAACTACACATCTTGGCAACTGCTTTTCTATAAAGTAGCTTTTAACCCCAAGTTTTCAGCTTAGTCTGTGACCACCAGAATGACAGGAAACGCCCTGTGAGCCCGTTACGGTCAAAGTGAGTTTGTTGTAAACAAAGTGTGCAGCCCAGTTGGTGAGGTCCACACAGCTGAGCTGATTTACCACATAATGTATCACAGAAGGCTCTGTGATAGAAATACACCTGTATGATTAGCATATTCACTCAGAACATCAATCACAGGACTGAGAGACACAGGGAGGACTCTATATATAATTTGTGCTTTATTGACAAAAAAGGAGATTGCAGTTTTTACTGTTGATTGCAGGAGCAGTGTTGATCCATCACCTCTACACAAGACACCACCCACTCTCACATTGTAGCTAGTATGATTGAATGGCAAGTGCAAATCACATTATCTATCCCCATACCTTGTATATGGACACGACAGCTGAAAACAAATGACAGAAGGCGATAAGATTGATAACAAATGTGGATTCACATGGATCACTAACCTCAGCATTTCAAGTGAAGGCATAAGATGGTAACAGGCAGCAAAAAAACATGAACAGGAAAGACAGTCACAAGTGTCAAAACAATGTGGTCTGTTCTGTGGGTTATTTTTTCTTCTTCTTCTTTTTTGGTGCTCATGTGAACATCAGGCCACACAGAGCATGCAAAACTTTTGATGAACAGTCAACCAAACTGTACTCTGTCAGGAGGTAAGTAAAAATTTACAGTGCTGTGTAAACACAAGTGAACACAGCTGGTACCTTTTATCGCAACGAAGACCAGAGGATTGACAGACTTCATCGAAGTCATAAAAATAATAGACAAGGACTGGCAATAAAAGCTTCTCCCGTACATTATATTAGCACTTTCTAACCTGAACAGTATCCATCTTCATTTAAATGGCTTAAGCACATGAACATTCCAGTCGCCCTCCTTGACTTGATGCTTCATGCAAATTCACTGTCCAACATTGGATTTTTTTAAATTCCCAACATGTGAAAACCAAAATGAACATTCTGCAAAAAGTGCAATAGAAATGATAGGTGATGATAAAACAGCTAAAAAAAAAAAATTCAGATTTTTTTTCCTTTGATTTAAAAAAAAAAAAAAAAAAACTTAAAATGACATCTGATTAAATTAATGACACACCATGGGATATTTTGACTTTATATATTTAAATCAATTTTCCCAGTTTACCTTTTTATAGTGTACAGTACTTTACTTACAGCAGATGTTTGCACACTTTCACCCGTACAACGTGAGAGTATGCACGGCACAATGGATGTTCTGAAAAGCTCTTAAAAAGTGATTATTAAACATATTAAGACAATGTTCAAGAGGGAAAACAAAGAGTTTTAGGGTGGCATAAGGCTGAAACACTCCCACAGTAAAAACAAAACAACAAAGACTAAATTATAAGACCCCTAATGAACCATAATATTAAATCCAAAAATTTAATTAAAAAAAGACAATTAACATTAAAATATTACAAAGTAACAGAAACTTTAAAACTCTGTTTATCCAGACAAGAAAAAAAGTCCTGAATAAAGATAATTCATACAAACTTAATAATATCCCCAAGACACATCACACCCTGGCCTGTAAAGAAAGAGAAAGCATCAATCAAAGCCACTGACCAGGAAGGCAGGCCAACTGGCTCTGTGCACATCCAGACCAAAAACAAATAAATTAAAAGATGTAGTCTCGGGTCATCTTGAGGGACGGCATGGCCTCGTTGACATTCTGGTCCAGGCGGTGGTACTCCACGTTGTTGCGGGAACAAAGACCGTCCTTCCAGCGGTGACTCTGAACCAGGAGCAATATCTGAAAAGAAGCAAAATGCAGATAGAAATCCAATTAATCTGATGTACAAGTGCTGATCAAGTAAAATTATTTCTTGGTTGACAGGCTAACAGAAAAGATGAAAGACTACATAAGTTGAACCCTTACTTCAGCTGTAAAACCTACATTTACATGGGACCAGCACCATGTACACTATAAAACCCTCCACTACAGATTCGTCAGAGAAAGAGCTCATGTTGCTAGAAAGACAGAAAAGAGACTGCATGCTGCTGCTGCTTTCATGAGAACACTGACTATACATTACCTAGGCCTACATATTCTACAATACACATGATAAAGAGAACAAAGCACCAGGTGCTTGGTTCAAAACGAATTCAGTGCTGAGGTTGTTCACTGGAGGATATCCAACGTTGGGCTGTGGGGTTTAATTTTGAGAGGTTGTGGCTGATAAAGCCACTCTAAATGGTCAGGGACACTCTAACCAGAAATTTTATCTAAAGCTTTATACTTTTTTGATCCTGCATGTTAAAATAAATGGGGAAAAAAATAACTTTGATTCAAGACACAAGAAGACACCACTGTATCTGATTAAGCCACACATTCTGGCAAAGAAAAAATATATCAGAAAACACATATATATCTGAAAAATCTCCAGAACTATCACAAATAAAAAGGATCTATGCTGCATTATCAGCCGTCATCATGCCAGCACTCACCTTCCTCTTGTTGTGATAGGTAATGTAGATGATGGCCACCAAGAAAGCCAAGACGACCAGGTGAAAGAAGAAGTGAGAGTCCTCATCCTCTGTGTTGTGGCTGTCTACTTCATTATAGCGGATCAGCTCCACTACACCTGGCTTCTGCTCCTGCCTTGTCTTGGGCTGGTCTTTGTCAGTGTCACCGACGTCATTATCATAGTCATCTTCATCGTCCTTAGTGGTCTGTGCAAGGTCTGGAATGTCCGGTGGGTTTAACAAGTCTTCCGTGTCAGGTGCTTCTGGCTCTTCAGGCTCTTCAGGCTCTTCAGGCTCTTCTGTTGCTGCTTTGTTTGCCACAGAGGATTTGGTGGACGTGGTCGGCTCTTCTGGAGTAGAGACTCGGGTGGCGTTGCCTGTGGCCCCATTACTGTTTGGGTCTTCTTTAGTCCCATTCACTCTGTTGCCCCCTTTGCTGTCAGTTTCAGGTGCCGCTGAATCTTGAGAGGTACCAATGACGACTGTATCCGATTTCTTTGTTATGGTGATTGTTGTGCTGCTCTCAGTGGCCTGTGCCACTGTCGTTGTGGAGTTACTGCCAGCAGGCGATGCAGTAGTTTCAGGATTTCTCGCAGTTGTTGCATTCTCAGGCGATGAAGGCTTTTTGTGACTGGTCTCCTGGATAACAGTGGTATTAACAGGAATTGTAGAAGGGCGTTCTGACTGATGACCTTCATTTGGCACTGGAAGAACGGTGGAAGAACGATGCAAAACATTAGGTCACAAAAATAAGGTTGATGAAATACTGGTTGAACCCTTGAACCTTTTCCACCGATTATTTACCACTTTCTAGTCTGACCGGCTAATAATGCAGAGTCCAAGTCAATCTGAATTCTCTGTTTCAACAACTACACTAAATTGATATACTGACAACCCGTCGACTTAGTCAATTAAGAAAATCGCATCAAATTCATGCTCTTTCATGTTAAGCTAAATGAAGTTTGTACTCATCCTACAGATATCCATGATCACAACATTGAAAATACCATCGAGCAAGGCTGTTAACCCTCCAGCTGCCACAGAAAAGCTGCTAAGTGGACATCCGTACAGCCCCTCCCCGCTTAAGTGGCACAGATAATGGATGGATAGATGGAAATGTTCAAGAATCTCCACAGCTGAATCACTATATCGTTAAATGAGAGCTGAACTCATGCTGGTGCATATGGCCAGCCCTGCTGAGTCAATGACGCCATGTAATCAACAAATGTCAACACTGGTTCCTCCTGTGGGACCAGGAGGCGTTACTTAGGAGGAGAACACTGGGGACTTGAAACACAGAGTCAGGCATCCCCCAGAGAAAAGGGGGACTATTCATAGAGAGGCCATGGCCAGCATAAATAATTACAGAACAGGGGGTCTTTGTGGCAGAAACAGTCATATATGGTTTTCTGCATGTAAGAAAATCAGTCTTGGAGACTGAGCAGCTGGGTGACGTGACAAATTTTCTTAACACGTATGACAAAATATACTTGTTGGATTTATGGAAATATTACATCTCCACTCTATAAACTTTAGGCTCTTGGGTCACTTTTATTTAGATTAAACCTACATGGTACTTGTATGATGCACCAAATTTAATGTAGCTACTAGGTTTATACTAGGGCAAAACTGGTTGAACAGCTGCATAGACTGTCATTTGATATTTGTATTTCAAGCTAAATAAATACTTAAAGGATTAGGGGCTTGTGATGCTAAGATAGTCATCCTCCCTCTGCATAAATATTTTTTTTGTTCCCTACCCTGCTACGTGGTGGAAAAACACACAATAATAAAAGTTAAAGGCGCATCCACAGCCAGATGATTTCTGAAACCCAACGTCTGAGTAAGCCGTTTATGGAACTTTAAATGCATCAAAAGAAGATGAAGATACTGCTGCTGTGACTCCAGGCTGGAAAAGAGATACCGTTTGTTATATGTCATACAAAGATGACTTGTCTGAATAACTTTCCTACCAGCTACATACAGGGTCTTTGATCTCTAAGGACAAAAATATATTAAAAATAGATTCTAGAGAAAATAGACCATTCATGAACTTATTTTGTTCAACACTAAACTTGTCTATGTGCGGTATCTGTGTCTTTAGCACAGTCACATATCTAGAAATAAACAGTTTTGAGTGAATACAAAGAGAGTGATGGCAAGGCACAGTTGTATCATTAAGAAAAAGGCCAGAAACGTTATTGTCCCCAGCACAACCTGATAGATGTCTACACAGTCAGTAACATGACTTACTACCATCATTTGAAAAGAACAGAAAACAGGTCAAGAAACCAACACTGCTGATCTTACCTCAGCAGGTTGAAGCCAATAGTGAACATCAGTTTAGCAGTCCAAGTCCATTACTGTATGACAGGGTTACTGGGAACTATTCTACACCCTTTACCAATGTCCCAGGTCCTTGACGTTAAACTTCAAAATGATTCTATCTACTTAAATCCAATACAGGTCTGCACCAGTTATGAGGTTTGGTGGGAAAAGAGTGACGTCATGTTTCCATACTGTTTCCCAAAAGCGTCTGCAGATTTTATGGAGTTATGTGAAACACTGTTAAGAACATGTAGGAATTTACATTTAAACAACTATTTAAATAGCAACTAAACCATGTCCGGTTTATGATACAGTGGGCACCTGGGAATAGACACCCCCACCCTGCCGCATAGAAGCAAGACACCTATACAGAGGCACTTTCTGTGGTTTTATGATTTATTTTCGTGTCTTTAAAGATGTTTTACATGTATATAGTCATTTCGCACCTCCTTACACTTGGTTGGCATCTTTTGGGGGATGTTTTGTCACTCTTTGACGACATTTTACATCTCGTTATAGTTGTTTTGTGTTTCATTTTCGCCCCCTTTTATTTGTCTAAGTAGTCTCTCATTGGTATACATATATACATATATAATACACTTAAGATTGTGATTAACCCAGCTCGTCTTTCCCACCTGAAACCATGGCTGCTAGCAAGACGTACTAGCCAAATAGCTACATTAACAACGTAACTACCTGACAGTGGCTAGCTAGTTAGCTAGAGTCTCGTTGATTAAACAGTCATCATCTCAGATACTTCATATAACATACCTTCTTTCGTGGTAGTGCCATTTACCGGGAAGGTCAGACAGTCTCTGGCTAACAACTGGAGGAAAATAACCACAGAAAGCGCATAAAATTTTCCCCTGCTTCGCTCCATCTTCCTACACGTCGCCATGTTGCTGCGTGAGACTAGAAGGGCGGGGTTTGGAGCGACCACACGCACACACGGATGTGACAGAGCTGTGTTTCATTGACAGTTTTTAGGGTGGAGGACGGTCATTTACTTAAGTAAACGTAGAAATGCCACGGAGTAAAAATAGCCTAGTCTACTACAAGTGAAAGTCTGCATTCAATATTTTACTTAGGTGTGAAAAACTACGTATCTAAATATATTCACCAAAAGTCATTGTGCAGAAAGGCACAGTTGACATTGATTAATACTTATAATTACTGATGCACTATTATGCTCATCACCTTAATGCTGCAGCTGGTAAAGGTGGAGCATATCCTGTACCTTTTATACTCTACACATTGCTGGGTAGAATGTGGGTAGACTATAGGCCTACTACTTTGTTTTACCAATCTCATTCTGAAAAGTAGCCTAATAACTTAATAACCCCAGTCCAGTAAAAAGTACAATATTTGCTCTGAAATGCAGCAGTCCAAGTATAAAATAGCAGAAAATGGAAAGTAGATACCTCAAAATTGTATGCAAGTACAGTACTAGAAAAAATGTAGTTACTTTTTATGTTATGACTGACAAAATTTTGTAGCCTCTATTTGTTTACATTTTGGAAACTATTATTCTTAATTTGCTATTAACATACTGGTTTTCAAGGTAGCCATAGATGTAGTTACCATTTCATCACTCAGCTAATAAAGACAACTTAAAACGCGGAAGGGTTTCGAAGTAGATTAGTTTGTTTACAATGAACAGAAATAAATAGATCCCACTGACTAACAATTGTTCGTGTCTGTAAACATGACCCTTTGGCACCAGTGAAACTCAAAATCAGGATGAAACAGTTGCCATGTATTTGTCTACTTCAAAATGCTTTTCAAATCATCTTCAGCTGTTGAAAATGGCCAGTTTGTTCACAAATGCACAAACACAGTCAGAAACTGGTTCAAGTTGTTCTTTATTTCAGGGAGTGACAAAACTGTCCGATATACCAAGCACGAGTTCCATAACCAGTTGTGGAAGATCTGTCCACTTATTCTTTTCATCCTCCTTTAAAGAAATACTGTAACTTTTACCCAGCAGTTTCAATTGTGTGAATGACAGGTTTCCCTTAGTTTGTTCGTTAACAGGTCTTCACCTTTATAAGACTTCAGAGATGGATTAAACTATGTAAGACCAACAATAAAATATCTTTTGCCATATATAACAAAATACATAATTCACACCAAATACACTGACACAAAAGACAAGTGAGACGGAAACAGAATGTACACACTGGGTTGTGGTGCCTCAGAGCTAATGACATCAAGGGACAACTAACCCTCCCGACAGACACAACGCTACACCTTCGGAACCAGGAGTGCTTACCTGTGCTATGCAACAGCACCATCTGCTGGTGTTGTGATGCAACTGTACATCAACTCTCTCCAGCCCTTTCTGCATTTTGGGCTGATCTAGTTTTGATTTTCCCTTTTATCTAAATTAAAAAGCAGAGACACAAATGAAAGTATTATGTATGAATGTAGTGAAATGACTGAGACCGACATAATTGTACTCAAGGCTACTTGCCCCTTCCAAGCTACACAATTCAAGATAAAACTATGTTACATGGTTGTAGTTTTGTTCTGAAGTGGTCTCTGTATTTTCAAAACAATGTTCCCTTAAAGTGGTCCTTTAAGACTGGTAGATCATCACAAGGATGATTTAATTTAACCTTTACGCTGTCTTGCTTCCAGCTGTGGCACGGCTAAGGGAAACGGGTTTTGTGAGGGCTAGCTAATCAATCAAGTTTTTTTTTTTTTTTTTAGTGGGAAATATATGTGTGCTGGGAGGACTGGAAGGGTGTCTGCCTCCTCCGCCTACGCCTGGAACTCGAGGCCTAGACCAAGCTTGTGGCCACCAGCGTTGATGTTCTTGCCATCAAGGAGAGCAGACAGTGTCAGCTTGATACCTGCAGACACCGACATCAGGATAAGCCAGGCACAGTCAAGACGATTGTGTGTATACATGTTTTGCAATTGTCTCAGAGTGCATGAGGATGCTCACTGAATTCCTCCATTTTTGATGGTGTGAAGATCCCACCTCTACACTACATGTTGTCAATTTCCCATCAGCATCAAACTTCAAACCCCATCATTTTGTGGTGCTATTGCTACCATTTATGCTTCTGGAAACTGAAGTTGTGGTACTGTAATTTAAACTTCTCAGACATTTTTGTAAAAATTTCAACACAAAAACTACTGGAGAGTCATAATTTGATCAAGCTGAATACCATGCATACCTACAATTTACTTAAGTTATGGAACTTTAATTGGAATAATGCACATACAGTGCACTTCTAAATTCCACTGCTCAGGTTATGACTTCATATTTCAAAAATATTTTTATGCCTCCATGCACCGGTGATAGCCGCCGGCAGAGGCATTATGTCTTTGTCCGTCCATCCTTATGTCTCTTGTGTACGTGATATCTCAGGAAGACCTTTCTTCAAATTTGGCACAAAAGTCCTCTTGGACTCAAAGATGAACTGATTAGATTGTGGTGGTCAAAGGCCAGTGAGCTCACTTCTGTACCATACCCATGAATCTGACTGGTTGGCAGAGCCATAAAGCAGTAATTCTAGTTCACTATAACGTTGTCTCAGTACACTGAAGTTGCAGACGGACTCACCTGGCTTCAGAGTCTGAGTGTAGCCCAGGCCGATGAGGCTCGAGTTGCTCACCTTGGCCTGTGTGGGAACCACAGATGAAAATTATAAAAAGAAACACGCATTACTAACAGATACATATATTGTGCCAATTCTGAGTAATTTACTTGCCTGCTCCAAGTCAAGCACCAACAAAAACTAAACTGTGATTCTTACTGAACTCTGAAACTGACACTGGCACCACTGAAGCACTTTCACTTCGGAATGGCACGTCAGCCATGTTTCTGTAATGGTTGTAATGTGTATTTCCTACACATAGCTACAGTTAACAAGCAGTAATTCAGACCAACTGGGTCTGTAGCCAGTGGGACCAATGTGACAGACAGGACTAAATTAGCCTGGGCCCTTGTGTAGCAGACAGCCCCCTCCCATTGGCCATCTTGAATGAGGCTTCTTTCAGACCAAACTAAACATAATGTGTTTTTCTCACAGACTTGCACCCATGTTGGTCAGACAGGCAGCAAAGACAGTGACCCAGATTTGAACGAGGCAACACAAGACATGGTGCATTGTAGTGCATATCTTTGACACCCAGAATGTGTCTCTAAAGCTGGAAAACCCAAACGACCAGAAACAACAAAACAGCAAAATAATAATAATAATCACAGAAGTGGCTGGTTTCACTGGTTCCTGCACTGCATGACACCACACTGCTGGTTTTAGGAACAGATTTTCCAATCAGACCCTGCACTATAAATTTACCGTGAGGGAGGGAGCAGGTCAAGACAGGATTTCCTCATGGAGAACTACATTACTGTTAACCAGGAGACTATTTGTCCCATTGAGACCTATGGGATCTTTTACACAGGGGTCTTGGCCAAGACTGATGGCAACAAAGTTACAGACAAAAACTAATTACAAACATAAAAGAAAAACAATTATTACATTAAATATAAAACATATGACACACAACAAGCATAATAATAATAGTGAGTACAACAAAAACAATTCTTATAAAAAAATGACAATTTCATGTAAATAGAATTTGGAGGTTGAATCATTTACCATTGCATTCATTATGGATTTAAACTGAGTCACAACATTAACAGTGTCATAACACAAGATACCATACAGGTACTACTACTAGTAGTACTTCATCTTAAACACTACTCACAGAAAAGGATGCATCAGGATCAATCTGATACTTGGCAGCAATGCCAAAGCGGGTGTTGCTGTTTCCGGCAGTCCACGCCAGGTTGACAGCCGTCTCCAGCTGATTGTTCACTTTCTGGTAGATGGATCCACCAAATTCAGTGCCATCATTTCTGAGGAAAAATTGGACTATATGTCAACATTCCTGCAGCACATACAATATGCTATTTCCCTCAACTGGACAAATGATGGGTTTGTGCTTTTGTACAGAAAACACCTTACACCTTTTCAATGTCTAGAGATGGGCTCTGATAAGTTCTATTTTGGATCCAATTCCAAGACAAACAGTTGGCTTCATGAAGCTTCATGGCCAAACCAATAAGTGGATTTAGAACGGGACTCAGATTCAGTAAAATACAATTGAACCCCATCCGCATGTCAAGTAAAGACCTCCTGAGACCAGTGCAGTGCATCCATACTGTATGTAGCCTACATAACACATGATCCGACTTCAGCTGAAGACTGAAACAGACAGGTCAAGGACACAACAGCAAACAAGACTAACATTTTGCCCTGAAGAAAACAAGAAAACATTGAAGGCTTCTGTCTAGCCAAGGTTAATCATCTTGAACTTCCAGCCTGTCACTTGGGTTCAGGGTAACATCAGCCTAGTAAAGACTTGTTACCCTTGCTACCTTAAATCTGAATTTACTAATCCACAGTACTGTGGTTACAATACAACAAGGAGACCATAAAACACTACACTAAGATGATGAGAAATATTAGAAATGCACTGTATTGATACAAGCTAGCTGACTACTCATGTCCATGTGCTGCTTCGTGTAGTCTTACACATTCGTATGGAGCTGGAATTCATCAGTTTTGTATCCAACCGCAAAGTTGCTCTGGGTGATCCTATTCCTGCCAGCCTCGAAGGTCACCTGGTAGCCGGCCAGCCAGCCCTCGTAGCCCACCACCGCTGCGCCGTGGATGGCTGTGCCATTAATGTCGTAGTGAACATCACAGCCAAGGTTGATGTGGTCGCACTTGTAGCCTGTCTTGATCTTGCCACTCTTCTTGCTGGCATGATGTAAAGGAGAGAGGACAGAGCGTTAACATCAGAAGCAGAGCTTTCTCTGAGCTAAAACATGACACTGCTGTGACACACTGGGCTTTAGACGCAAGTAGTTCAGCACACTTAGTATTACAAGCTAGTTAACAATTGTGCAACTACTCTGGCTTTCCGATGCGTTGGCTTAAACCAAGACAACAGCTCTTAGCTAAATACTGTTTTTGAGCATCCTAGTTTTACCTTGGAGCTATAGGCTACTGAACTGGCTGTTGAAATGTAATATTCTGTAAGTATGCCTAATCCTCATTCCACACAACTGAAATCAGCTTCATTTTCAGGCTCTTTTTCAGCTGGCCTTACCCAGTGTTTGGTGAGAACGAGGAATCAAACGTCAACTTCAGCCCCTTAGCCAGCTGTGGAAAAAATAAGCAAGACTGTACATTCACGACTTGGCGAACAGAAAATGCAACCTGTTACTGTTCAGGAACATAACAGTAAAAACACCTGTCAAACACACTGCCACTGTAACTCACAAATTCCTTTGCCAGCACCGACCCTGCTCTCTACACATCATCACTGACCTGGTCTTCAAAGGTGATCTCCGTCCCCAGGGTGTTGTCGGTGTTCCACTTCTCTGTGAACGTCAGTCCGTGCTCTGCCCACTTGTACTTGGTCTCCAGGGAACCAGTAACCTTGCTGGTCTCAGTGTTGGCAGAGCCTGTGCTGGTGAACTCCTGCAAATCACAGAACAGCTGTCAGCGCCATATATAATTAACATTATCATGTGACGACCTCTACAAAAATGTATTTGTTTGGTGTAGACAGAGGATTCGATATTAGTATATTTGTAATATTAATAAGATTGTAATATTTGTAAACAGAGGATTTGATATTAATGTAGAAGTTCAAAAAAATTTTTAATTAGATTTTGAAGAAATTCTGTTGACAAATCGGTCTTAAGACAAATTAGGGACAAACTACAGTTTGGTACTGATTTCAATCTGGGATTTCCACCTGAAACTTTCAAGCTAGCAAAAATCCACAGGATGCATTTAGAAGGTCAGGAAATCAGTTTGGCTGCAACACATGAAAAGAGAAAACACAGCAGCTTCAGTAAAGTAAGGAGTTCACTTACATACTTAGCTTTAATATTACTATAAAAGTGAACCAAGACACAGTAGTTTGATTGTTTTAACACAACATTTTCTTGAACTCTTTTTGAATCCATATCAGCCACGTGGCAGAAGCTGATGCGTCCTGGCACTGTTGAGGAGATCAGACAACCTGCCTCCCCATTAGCAGCCGAGAGCCTGTTAAGCTGTGATAGGATGGCGGCGGTGTGGTGGCAGCTCCGATAATCTGATATTGACTTATAACGACTTACCAGTCCATTCTCAGACTTTGTCTTCAAGTCCAGCTTGATGAGCCCGAAGCCTGAAACAGATGATATTAAATAAAAGAAACAAATGATGACTGGATGACGACAACACACACACACACACACACACACACACACATCACCAATTCAATGAAAACCACTCTGAAACATGTCAGTGAAGTGCAGCAGGCTTCAAGCATCACAAGCCCTCAAATTATGAACCACTTTAATTCCAATGCTATTATGCAAATGCTTCCATTAAGAATTCCTTTAAATATTTCATAACTCATTAAATCAAAACACTGATTAGTGACCATTTATCAGCCTGCAGTCTGCATTTAAAGTTATTTATATGCCGCTAACTGAATGTGTGTATTGATTTGATGTGGGTTCTGTGAAAGCATCAGTGCTGTCAGTTATAAATAATAGTGGGAAATGTCGGTTACACAGATCCCGGGTCTGACCCTGCTCTTAATTACAGCCATCCATTGATTTACCCAACCACACACCTCCATGTCCTTGTTCCGATATGACTCTGTTCATGAATCCATCTGCTGCAGAAACTGGGAATTCCCTACAGCTTGAGTAAACCTTGAGGCACAGCTGTGGGTATACACAAAACACACCCCATGGACACCAACCTCAGTGTGTTCTGCTAGTAGTAAGCTATAAAAAGCACAGTAACTGGCTTTAATTGCTTTCATTTGGCATTCTGGTGAACACTGTGTTGTATGCTGGGGCTGAATTTCAACACTACCTAGGAAGAAGTTTCCTTGACTAGTGCCAACGGTGCGAGACACACCGCAAAGACGAGGGCGACAGACACTCACCGATGGCGGCCGACTGTCAGTTCGGTGTCACAGGCCCAAGGCTGTGAAAATGAAAGTGTTTCCTAATGTATTTAATATGTAATGTATGACTGTGTTCTCCTTTCTGAAAAAAAGTATTTTGTTGTACCACAGGTATCTACCATCTCTCCAGTTAAGATGATCCCAAGAGGACTGTTTTGTAAAATATTTTGCATCTCAGAATCATCAACATCACTGGCTACCCATCCTGGGAACATTCCCTCTAAACCCCGCTGTGGTAAGAGCTGATGAATGAGTGAGTGTGACTGGCTGTTCTGCGCTCACCGTATCCCTTGGTAAAAACATCCCTGGCAGATTTTCCAAGATCAATGTAGGTGGGAGGTACAGCCATTATCTGCAAAGCAAAACAGGATGATCAAGGCTGTGACCAAGAACAAGCTAGAAAACAACAAAATACAGCATTCTCTCTGAACAACGACACTACTGCGGTCCTCTCTGTGTCACAGCTTTAGGACAACCAGAACACCCAGTATCAAGACACAGTGTAGGAGAAGAACGGCCCGACAGGTCAGATGTGATGTTCTCAGAGAGGGAACAGTGCTGCAACCGGAGCTGCTGGGGGGTTGCAGGTAGACAGGAAGGGTACAAATTTGATGAAGTTATATTGGCCTGCATGAGCGCTACACAGGAGGAGGGTGACTCACACCTGAATGCACACATTCCTTCAAAAACCTGCACTCCTGCCAATGCAGAGGTCACTTTGTATGCAGTCACCTTTGCCATTGGCTGGTGATTTCCAGCTGTGGGATTTTAACAACAATAAAACAAAAGGCTTTGCTAATACGTTGTCAGTGCATTAACCAAATCTCTCTGCCCATAGTTCCAAACTACTTTACATTTTTGACACCACAGCCACTTTCTCAAAGCAACTTTTATTTCACAGTGGAAGCAAAGTTTAGAATGGACAGAGCAGACCCTTTGTTAAGCCTGTGCAATGAGTTCACCTCTTTATCCTGTTGTGCAAGACCCCTCTATTTCACAATTAGAATATGTTAAACGTTACCTACAACAGTTATCAGGACACAGTGGCTTTGCACCCCTAATGATAACATGCGTGTGCACATTGACAGTAGACAGCAGAAGTGGAAGATAAGCAGTTTAGCGGGGCATATGATTCCTTTATAAATCCCCAAAACTATGACTGTAGTTACTGTCTCTGTGTGACTGAATGTGGTTTATTACCACAGCACAGAAAACAGGCGAATTTTCTTCAAATAAAAGGAAGATACAAAGACATACACCTGTTCTACTAGTATTGGAAAGTCAGGAGGCAAAAAACAGGGATTTGCTATTAAAATGAGTGTAAACAGTAGAAGCTTAGCTAAGGCTCAAGTACTTTAATGACTGAAATGGTCAAAGGTAACTTTATTAACCTGATGGGGCAAACTGTTCAACAGCTGGCAGCAGACAACATACACAAGCAGAAAGAAACAATCAACACACACTAAAGATTATCAAGAACCCATCTGAAACATAACATTTTTTAAACTGTGTGATCTACTCTTGGGCAGGCTGAAAGTGCAACTAGATGGAAGCATCACAAACCGGCAGAAAACAGGATGACTGGAATCTGCCAGGACTGACCTGGCCTTCCTAAGAATCCGAGTCTTGTGCGGGTCAGAGAGGTTATTTAGGTATGCCTGCAATCTTACCGCACATTTTAACATTCCCCTGCGATCTGCTCTTGTCAGTAAGTGACCCATGCCAACAAATAAAAGATGAAAACACATTCAATAAAACAACCTCATAAAAGTGTTATCAACATTTAAACAGTGAAGCTTGCAATGACAATACATTTGCTGGTGGGCTTTTCCACATGCAGCATCCACCTGTGATTCTAGGGTCAATCTGTTACCAATAAATGGCCAAACAACATTATTCATTTCCTTCAATGCTATCTACTTTAAATTTAACATTCCTGTCCAATTCTTTCCTTCAAGCCTGTCTGATAAAGTTTATGAGCAGCCTCACCTTAAATTTACAACTCCACCCCTTTACTCCAGTTATAACATGTTATACTGTATCTACTGCATCCCATCCCCATGATCTCTCTGTCTGAGACAAACATGTTCCAATGTATCCACCACTTTCCTCTCAGACATTCAGCTTTCCCAGCAACTTCAACATCAGCCCTGATACAACAAACATCTGTATCCCTGGCTTGTTCTAAGGCCCACGCCCAGCTCCACTCTGCCCGAATCGCCCAGGACACTCCGCAAAAAAGCCTTCTGAGTCCGGTCATCGTGAGTATGGTCAACAATAAGTACATAAAGGTGAAGTGGATTAACACACACAACGCTTGCCCTGTGCTACGATTCAAACACAGCGTGCTAAACCACCACACTGTGCCCGAGTAGTTTTATGGCTTTCACACATAGTATCGGAGGGCGTAGAGGTCGCAGGAGGAGGACAACCCATAACATATAGTAGCCTTCCTCTTGTCACTGAGAGGTAAACTTTAATGACTTGGAACTGAAGAGGGCTAACGTCATATCTTTGTACACATAAAACTTTGAAAGAGGGCACAACTCTCCCAGCACGATGGGGGCTTTCATGAAATGATTCACATGACCTAGCATCTAAGTTTGGGCTCCATCACTGCCCTCTTCAGCAGCACTGTAGTTGTAGTCGAAATAATGGAAATTCAACTGTGAGACCGACCTACATGTAAAGTCTGGTCTCCCACTAGAGTGAAGACAGCAGTGGCCGCTCGACACAGAGTTCATGAAGGCAGCATCTCCTTGCCCTCGCCTTCCAACAGATTAGCATTAGCCGGTCATCAAGCCGGACAGCGGACAAGTTCTCCAGCGACGTTTTAGTAAGCGGACAGCAGACGGGAAGCCCTTCAAGTGTCAAGAGAGTAAAACTACGAGCTAGCTACGCTTCCTTAATACTAGCACCTGAATAAACGCAGACCGCTATCAAATGACATTAGCAGGACATTAGCCACCATGCTAAGAGCAGCTGCCTTGTGGAAGCAGCGGCCTAGCATCTCTGCTGCACCTCGGGCTGCATCCCGCTCCGGTTAGACGGACAACTCCGAGCTCCAGAGGTCAGAATCCACCAGCTTATGGCAGCGACAAAGCTGTGCGGAAAAACGTCAGCCGTACTTGTATATCAATATAAAAGACATAGTGTACCTGTGTGTTGCAGTCCTGCCCGACACGGAAATAATCAACTGCACAAAAGGAGGAGAGGTGGAGCAGCGTCACGTACCTTACTATGCACGTACACTCTACGTACGCAGTAGCGTCATCGTCAAAGATACAAGATCAGGGTCAAGATACAAGATTTTTATTGTCAGTTCACTATATGTGCAGGACATACAGAAAATACCGTTTCTCTCTCAACTAGTATTGAGCGCCATGCCATTTAGGAAACTAAAATAGAATAAAAGTAGAGTAAAAATAGACTAAAAAGAATAAGAAAACTAAGTCAAAGTGATTAGGGTAAAGCTAAAAGGTACAACCTAATAGGCTATGACTCAAACCATGTGCAATCAGTGACAGTAGTGCAAATAATAACAAGAAGATTGTCAGATGGTTGTGAGATTGAGATGCACATGGACAGTAGTGCAAATGAGCAACAGCAGCAGATATGACCGTAAAAACAGTCAGCAGCTGATACACAGATTTGTTCAGTAAAACGACTGAGTTGGTTACCTGGCATTCACAGTGACAGGACTGGACAGGAAGTGGGAGGCTAAAAGAGCACTTAGCCTACAAAACAGGCTCAACAATTATGTTATATCATAATAGCCTATATACTAATATATAGGCCCATATATATTCTAAACTCCCAACCCTGTAAAAAGTGGTGAAATCAGTTTTACCTTGACCGACTGCAATATGCAACATTAAAATGCTGCTAATACATTAATAGATCACAATAATAATCTAGTTATGTAGCTTAATAAATTAAACAAGTCATTCTGTATTATACTCCTTTATCTTTAACTTCAGTAGGGTAAAAGTCGATTGCAGAATATTTATTGGTATTAATAGGCTACTTTAGACAACTTAATGAGCAGAGAACTCCTCTGACACTACCATTAGGTAGAGCCCTATTAAAAGGATTTCATTTTAATTCATTCCATAAAGTAGTAGGCTTATTATTTTAAAAAAAAAATCCTCTTTATTGGGCTAAGTCAAATTCTGGTGGGTTCAAAATTCATACTGTGTTAACAGAAGGAAAGCATAAACCTTAAACACAAAACAAAACAAAAAAAAGTTGCCTACATACTGTATATGTTGTTAAATAAGAATAGCAATATGAAAATGGGCACCTTCTTTTTTTTCCATCCTTCATCCTTTGCCATAAATCATCACCTGACAGGTTATAAACGGAAATAGCAAAATCTGAATAATCTTGCTTTGCAGTATTTTCTCTGGTGGGCTGTGTATCACCTTGACGCAGGCGCGGTTCACACCGGGAGCAAAGGAATCCCACACAAACCCCCCGCAGCGTTGCTCATAAAACAGTCCCACTAACAGCTGACTGGAGATCAGATTTCTGCACCTTCACCAAATCTCATCCCATTAGGCTCAGGAACAGTGGAGACAGTTCAGCAGCCGTAACGTTACATCACATCTGGACAGAACAGAGGGAGGGGATGTTGACCTCTGCTGGTATATGCTGAAAGTAATTCACAACCTGTGACTGTATAGCCCTTTCTACTATTGTACTCACTTCCTGTGTGTCATAGGTATTGTAATTATGGCCATATGGGGTAACTGCTACTATTACAACTAGGACTAAAACAAGCTAGGCAGCCTACAGTTTTAAGGTAGGCTATTTGAATGTTTTTATTTTCTGCTACTTTCTACATTACAGAAGCAAACGTTTGTCTCCACTACATTTATTTACTTGGCACATCATTACATTTCAGGTAAATATTTTACATAAAAATAGATGTTTTCTTTATAAGACATAATGCTATTGTTATGGAACCCAACAGCAGCCTACAGATGGTATAAACAGTATGTAAAAGATAGCTTTATGTCCGCCAGTAAGTAAACATTTGAATGCAGGACTTTTTCTTGTACATTATTTGTACATTCAGTACTAATGTGATGTGTTTTTTTTCCCCGAATCTTTGTCACAGACTGTTCTTGTGGAAAGTAAATTATTTAAAAAGCTGCAGTGAACTAAACCAAATCATGATTCAGTCATCGTGATATTCATGTGGCTTAATTTTATTACCCTGTCGGATCATCATTACAAAAATATCTGCAGGTGAGCAGCTTTGTCACATATAAAATAATGTGTAAACTAATGTGCTCTTCCCTCCTGCTTGTGGATGCAGAGCTGGGCTATAAGATGTTTTGCAGTTTTGTATAGTTTTGTGTGCAGGGTTTTGCAGAAACACAGCAGTGCGGTTGAGTTTAAGGAACATTGCCAAAACCTTAAGGTGCTTCCTTTTGCAGTGGGTACATCTGGCAGCACACAGCTCACAAACAGACTGAACCTCTTGCACCCATAAATAACAGAAATGTATTTTTTTGATATGTGCTCACGTCTATTTCATTTTTCCTCACTTTAACATAAGAATTGCTGTAGATGTTTGTTTGTTTTTTAAGATATCAGCACATTTCTTTTTATCAAATATCAGAATTAAAATGACTCAGTTCATGAAAAGCCAAACCGGTGATTATTAATACATCCCCTGCCTGAATTAGTTATTTATTTAAGCAAATATGAAAACAAGATAAGAAATTGCAAACAATATAATAAGCCATCAACCAAACACTTCATGATTCTGTGGTTTTTAGAAGTTTGAGGGTAAAAAAAACATCACAACAACTTTTCTACTTGTGAACAGGGGGCCAAGGCGGCTGCAGCGACCGCTTATGCTAAATCAGAAAGTAAACACAAACCTGACCATGAAAGAAAAGGCTGTTGGCTTCAGCCAGCAGATGTCAGCGTTGGCAGCCACCACTTCATGCATTCTGGGTGTTTCAGAGAGACAGAGGCACTGTGGCTCAGCTGCAAACTACCGCTGTCTGTTTTAAGAGTCAAATTTAAATTCCATCCATTACACACAAATATAAACATACATATCTGAGATGTTTCAGCAACACTGTAAATGTAATTCGTGAACTTTTATTTTCTTTTCCTGCATTGGTTAATTTGCAAACCTTTAAAATAATTATTTTTGAAATAATCAAAACAGCATTTAAAAGTTCTGTTTAACATATTTTTTATTTTTGATAAATTTATAACAACAATCTGTTGAGAAATTTAATTTTTTTTAACAAAAAATATGCAAGTTATACATAAAATATTGCTTTTTGGTGCCATAGCTGACATATTTCATCAGTTTTTGCTTTATTTGAATGTTTCCAATTCAACTCATTTATTAAAGACTACTGCAAGCAAAATATTCTGGGAGTCTGCATTTACATGATTCACTATGGGAGAGGTTTAACATGCAAAATCTTTAGTTTATAAGATTAACTTGGAGAGAAAAGTCAGAGCCAGACACATTTTATCACCTGCCAGAAGGACTCCAGACAGACATGTATTTTTAAGAATGTTGAATATTAAATACAGATAACCGTATTTCTCCTGTCACAACTAAATGTTGACTTAAGTAGCATTTACCTGTGATAAGCTGCAGACAGACTTAACAACATTAAAAACTTTGAGTGTTACTGACTGGATCATTCTTCAGACAATGCCGTCTGGCTTTACTACAAACTCTGCACTTTTAGACACTTTAGAAAATTTTATGTTTTGATTAATTAGTCACAGTTGGCTCATAAAAAAAAAGGAGCCATCTCATGACAAATGAGGAGGGATAGTTCATCCTTTACAGCTTGTCATTAAACAAACCTAAGGTATTTCCGATGTGTATTTATAAGTTTCCTTCTCTGTTTAATGTTCTTGCACCACCGAATCTCAAGTAACATTTATTCAACAACTAGTAACATGTTTGTCGCCTGTCGGTCGCCTTCAGAAGCAGCCAAAATGCATTTCTAGATGATCCTCCAGTCATATCTGGATGCTCTGCTTTCATCCCCCAAGCTTCAAAGCCGACGCTACGCTCACTTCAAACAGCCGTCACCGAGTGCCAATCAAATCCTGCTGCTGAAGACAACAAATGCTGCAGAAAATGTTAATC
Organism: Monopterus albus; assembly: GCF_001952655.1. Classification (NCBI taxonomy): domain Eukaryota; kingdom Metazoa; phylum Chordata; class Actinopteri; order Synbranchiformes; family Synbranchidae; genus Monopterus; species Monopterus albus. The sequence goes on from NW_018127999.1 coordinate 668,239, forward strand.
AAGCTGGGCTCAGCATTACCAAAGTAAATAAAATAAACTGTAAACAGATGCCATAATTTCTGACATATGGATAAATTATACAGCATGTCATTATTCTTTTTTATAATTCAGCGGTTCACGCGGGGTCCAAGCTCCTCTGCCTCTATCACATCAATCCATTCATCACACAGCCCCTCTTATGCATCAGTGACCTCACTGCATGCTGCTGCTGCTCCAGCTCAGAGTGGAGGTCCAAACCCAAGTGTCTGCTTAAATACAGGGCCACAAATCACCTCGCTCCCGTTCCTGTCTTCAAACAGTCCGAGACCACTGACCTTTTTACCTCCATCGCTGTAGGATCAAATGCTACATTCAGCATGCTTAAAAAGGTTTTTATAAAAGATTTAGTGGTTCAAAGTTTCCACTCCTTTGAATTTGGAGAATTTGGAGATGAATGAGTGAAAGAGATGACAGGTCCAAAAGGACAAATAAAATCCCTCAGCCCGTCGTTGGGCACAGTCCAAAAGCATCAAAATAAAATTTGGGTTTTATGTCACAAACTGGAATCAGGGTTCATAAACATCACGGCAAAATCTCCAACATTGTGTGAGACACTGATTATAATAATGTTTTTTATACCTGAATGAATAATCCATGTTTGCAGCAACTTGATACGTGCACATTTTTGTAGTTACCATGCTATCTGGTTTATTGTATTTTCATCTAGTAAATGAATTATTCAGTTAACCAGTGGTGGAAGATGTACTGAGATTGTAAAAGTATAAGTAAAAGCAGCAACACCACAGTGTAAAAATACTCTGTTACAAGTAAATGTCCTGCATTCAAAATGTTACTTAAGTAAAAGTACAAAAGTATTAGCAGAAAATATACTTAAAGTACCAAAAGTAAAAGTACTAATTATGCAAAATAGCACCGTTTACATTGGTGTATATCATATTACTCAATTATAAGTATTGATGTATTATTGTGCACACCACATTTTATGTAGCAGCTGGTAAAGGTGGCGCTAATCTTAACTACCTTATAATTTAAATTACTGCTGGGCAGCTTGTGAATTTTACACCACGGACCAATAAATCTTGTGATTATACTGTACTTTGTTTTATTAGCCTCATTATGAAAAGTAACTAGTAACTAGTGACAGATGCTTAGTTCCTGTAAGAACTTTGGTAAATACACTGGAGGCATGAGAAAATGTCAAAACTGAGCTGTGGTCAGAGCGCTGCAGAGGAAGGAGCAGTGACTCATCCTCACTGTACATGTTTGCGTGTGTGTACTGTATGTATGAATGCATGCACATGTGTGTGTATGAGAAAAAGGGTGTTTGAATGTGACGCGTTGTATGTGGCAGATGCAGTGATCTTTATCTCTCATTCATGGTGTCCAAGGAAATATAGTGTAAGCTGGTTAACAGTCATTTTCTCAGTATCTGCCTGGCAGAGATGTGCTGATAATCACTGCCACGTCGCTCACGCAGCCACCTGCCACCTGCCACCTTGTTGTGTGGAAACTGAAGTGATGCTGTAGCATTGCCCAATAGTACTAGTGTTACCCACACTCTGCTCGGTTCACTGATTACCTTTATAATGTTGCAGAGCTGCTCTGAATGAGAATAATGTAAAATAAACATGGTGCAGCTTAACTGGTTGTAGTTGAAGTCAGAGGTACAAGCAATTACAATACAAACTGGGGTACAAAAAAATTACCGGTACACAACTTAGCACTTTTCTCAAATAAAAACATTATAAATTTGTAAAACTTTATATGCTGTTTTTTTTTTTTTTTTGCATCTTTTACATCTTCTAATTAATTCGTACACTCACTAATCTGGTTCTGTTCAAAACTCTGACCTTAAAGAACAGCCACTGGTGTGTGAGGCTTTAAAGATGGTCCCTTTAAACACATACAGGTGCTGGTCATAAAATTAGAATATCATCAAAAAGTTGATTTATTTCACTAATTCCATTCAAAAAGTGAAACTTGTATATCATATTCATTCATTACACACAGACTGATATATTTCAAATGTTTATTTCTTTTAATTGTGATGATTATAACTGACAACTAATGAAAACCCCAAATTCGGTATCTCAGAAAATTAGAATATTACTGAATACCAATACAAAGAAAGGATTTTTAGAAATCTTGGCCAACTGAAAAGTATGAACATGAAAAGTATGAGCATGTACAGCACTCAATACTTCCAGGTGTCTTCAATATTGAACCTTTTCACAATATTCTAATTTTCTGAGATACCGAATTTGGGGTTTTCATTGGTTGTCAGTTATAATCATCAAAATTAAAAGAAATAAACATTTGAAATATATCAGTCTGTGTGTAATGAATGGATATAATATACAAGTTTCACTTTTTGAATGGAATTAATGAAATAAATCAACTTTTTGATGATATTCTAATTTTATGACCAGCACCTGTACATGCAGCTACACTGTGAGAGGAGCCAGGAACTTTACATACACCCCAAATCAGTCCGAGTGAAGTCTATATTTTTTGGCCACACTGATCAGGAAGAGCAAATATTCTGATACATATCTGCTGTTGATGATATAGAACCAGGGGGTTGGCAGAGAAAGAAGAGCTGTGGCCTTGCCAGCACTTTTACCACAAAGTATCAAACTGCCGTGCTGAGCCTCCTGCTACACACTGTGTACTGAATACAAGACCCTGTAATCAACACAGTTCTCCATATTCTCCCCCTCAGGTGACTTCCCAAACATCAAAGGAGGTAAAGGATGGTGTGGTATCTCTGTGCGCCTGTGCCTTCTACTGTGTAAAACAGCCCGGCGCTCAGCCCCAAGACACAGGCGGCGAGCAGCCACGCAAATCGAATTTCATGACTACCACGTCACTACCTGCCAGGTAGGGCTGTGGTTCATGGGCTTTGTAGGTTTTGCCTGCACCTGGTTACTAGCTGATCTCACCAAATGCTTCTTTAAACCACAGGATCAGATATAAAAATCATTTTGCCAACCATCCAAGCTGCTTCGTACAGAGCAGAGGTGGGAAAACATGGAGAAAAGTCACTGAACTTGACTGTTTTTCTGTAAAAAACGAATAGTGTAACACTCTCCTCTAACAAAGCAAATTCACTGAAAGTTTAAAAATCAGTTACAAATGAAATTTCCATAATATCCATTTGGTTGACAAACTTACAGAATGACACAAACAGTTCATAGTAATAACAACACACAGTCTGAAACTGATGCCATTCGGAACCTGGAAATTTCACTTCCGTTAAAACCAAAACACTGACGTCCTCCAGCTGGAGAAGTGCACAAATGCCCCTTATTTTCTTCATTTAATTACATGCTGATTTACTTTATTCTCACAGAAATAGAATTATTATGTTTTTATATATAATTTGGGTTTTCCTTACTCTAGATAACAATGACAAAGTATAACAATTGAAATAATCTTAACATGGTGCAGCATTCATTTTTATTCCCTCATGCCAATAAATGTAGGTGTTTGAAATCCAGCACATCACAGTATAAAGCTGATGACTTGAAAGACACGTTGCCAATTTGATGTTAAAACCAAATAAATCAGTTAGAATTTTCTTGTGAGTTTTGTTTGCTTTCTCACCAGTGTGCTTTGCTGTTTCTTCTGGGTTTGTCGTTGACACTTTGCTCACACATTCAGGTTACTAGGGTTAATTACTGGAGCGAGAGAGAGAAGCTCCCCTGGGACTGAACGTCGAGCCCCGAGCTGCAAACCTCGGTGTGTTTTTTGATCCTGACTTGAATTTCACATCAGAAAAATCACCAAAACAGGCTTTTATCACCAGCAGACCTCACTACTTTTCTAGAATGCATCAGCTAAACTGCAACTGAAGAAGCAGATATTTCTGTGGTTGCCCATTAGTTTTAGATTTTAAAGTTCTGGTTTTCAAATCACACTCTGCTTTTAATAAATGTCCCCTGTGATTTCAGATTTATTCATCTGTTAGTGATTTAGTCATTTGTATTCCCTGAATTTACTTAAAACATCCTGATTATCTTGATAGAATTCTACTCATTCTTGTAATCTTGCGGAAAATGATTTTTGAAAGATTTGATTTGACTTGATTGCACTGAAAACTCAACAAGTCTAGTTCTTTATTCAGTCTATTTTTTGTATTATTTTTTTTTATTCTAACACAAAATAGCATGTTACCAAAACAGGGCAGGGCATGGAAGACATGACAAAACTCAACAAGTCTTATAAATACACATGAATCAAAATGAAATATTACACAAAATTGTGAAATTTAATTTCTAGGAGTCAGATCCCTTGATTTTGTGTCAGCAGTCGTTCTGCCTGAATGAGCCTTGGACCAAAGCTTTTCCTTTTTGTTTCAAGGATAATTTGCTTCTCCACATGCACAGTACTTGTGCAGCTTTGGTAGTAATGTGAAATTCATTCAGGTCCAAGGTTGAGCTTTGGTCAGTGCCAGAACCAAATGAAGGACAAAATATTTGAGTCTCAGTTTTAAGTGAAATTTTAAAGCTAATAAACATTTGGAGCAGTTTAAGACATTGCTGTTTCTGCGTATTGGCACAAAAAGTAAAAATTACATTCTCTCTTTAATGTATGCCTGTTTGTAACAGTAATGGCCTGATATTACTGGTCTGTATTATATAAGATGCTTAGGCAAAATTATTGCTGTTAGATCACTTGTGCAATTCACTATGCACAGAACAGAGCTACCTGAGAGGAGGTTACACTTTGTGATATGGAAGTGGTAAAAAGACATTTTCCATTGGGGTGTTTGATCAGCGCTGAGATCTTCCAGTGGTTGTGTAATTCTGTGTATCAGTATCTTCACAAAGCGTCTACTGTACATGTGAAGAAATCAAACAGAACTGTTGTCTGGGTGTAAACATGGTGTTTGTTGAGATGCTGACGGTTAAATCTAAATGCCAGGCCCATCTCAAGCTAACGTACAGACAACCACACACACGCGCGTGCACACAGGCACCCACCCACCGACGCACCGATGCACGGACAATTCAGTCACAGTACTAAAGACACAAAACTATATGAGTGAAGACAATGCAGTGAGAATACATACTCCTGTAGAAACACCCCGTTCATACACATCTGTCTGATCTTTTACATACTGTCACTGTTCTGGAAAGTTTGTTTATGGGTGTAAAAATGTCATCACCATAATGTAGTCAAAGGTCAAAAACAAAAGACCAAGATATTTTCAGATCTTAATGTAGATGTGGTCTAAAGATCAGTTCAACTTGATTTGTTTTGTCCCTTTCATACACATTAGTGCAAAGTGTTGTACACACGACAAGCTGAGAGTCACCGGCACAAAAAGAAAGCCTCTGCAAAGCACATGAAAAACATAAAATGATAAAGCTGATAAAATAAATAAAAGAAAATAGATTAAGGATAATAAGTACTTTTCAAAATCAGAATCAGAATCAGCTTTTATCACCATGTATGTTGAGCATACAAAGAATTAGTCTCCGGCACTGAAGCTCTTGGTGTGTTTTTATGAAACAGACAATAGAACGGTGCAACAAAAGGTAGGGGAAGTGTGAGAGAAAGAGGAGAGGCAGTATTCATAAACACTCTATACATTTATACACATTTCCAGCTATCAGACAGACTGATGCATGTAGCAGCTTGTAGCTCCAGCTTCACTGGACTCTGGTCTATGGTTCATTTTCACACTGAGAGCATTCTCATCACATCCACTGCACCTAACAAAAATTGAACTCTTAAACCTCTCAACTGTAAGGCTCCATGTTGTTTTGACCTATTACACAGTTATTGAATGAAGAAGCCCTGACTTACAAGCAGGAAGTATGTTGATATGCAATCAATGTACAATCGCTTGTACACAGGGAATAAAAGGCCTAAGAATGTCTTGCTCTCCAGATGAGTGTCAGCTCTGTTTTTAGTAACTGCAGTCAGTATATTTTACTAAGCATCTGAAAAAAAGGCAGTTTCATTTACCAGATGCTGTTTGTTACTTTATTCCTTGTGCATGTTTTGAAAAGCAAAAATGTGCATTTTGAGAGAGAAACCTGACAAAAAGAGCGGAAGTAAGAACAAGAGTAGAGGGATGAGGAAAAGGCAGAAGGAAGTAGTAAAGTAGGCTGAGGAAGAGAGGAACTAAAACACCGAGAGGAGAGAGAGAGAGAGACAGACGGTTCAGCTCCAGTTGGAGATCCCATCTGTGTTCTCTGAGTCGAGTCAAAACCATCAAAGCTTGAGGTTTGGGGACTCAAAAGTTGGTTCAATCTCCAGCCATTTCCCAGAGCCTTTCAAGGGCTGCCAGACGTTTATTTGTTTTGGATTAATCTAATTAACCCCCCCCTTCCCGGTGTCACACACAAGAAGGAGTCAGAGTGAAAAGATTACAAGGCCCCAGCTTCTCATCCAACCAGCCCAGCTCAGTGGCTCCCAGACCTCGTATCAGTGCATTATATTTTACATTTAGCCTGACATGAAAATCTCCCTTCAACAGTTCTCACGAACACATCAGCAAATGATTTGGAGCTCATGCAGTAAAAAGATCTACATGCAGCCAAGGAGTTTTAGCCATTTGAGAGTTACTTATACAGATGCACAGTAACTTGCAGTTTGTTGTTTTGTTTGTGATAGTTATTAGAGCATTGCTTGACCTCTGTTATAATATGGACTTAGAGCAGCTGTCTAACTAGTTCAATTGAATGGCAACGGCTTCGTTTGTTTACGACTGGCTGTAACATACAGGACCTGTGCACCATTATGCTGTGTTGAGTTTGCTATGTGCTACCCTGTAAATACATCAAGCAAAGATATCATTGTGTGCGGACTTAACATGTCGTTTTCTCTGAGGGATTTAAGACAAAATCCCCCTGTGGCTTCACTGAACCTTTCCCCATTAAATTAAGACTTCCAGTTCTGTGCAGCGCCATAAAGCAGCTTACTGAGCAGAACTGAGTTGTGTGAAAGGCTGAACAACTAAGAAACTCCTGCTGACTTTTGCCTTTGACTCTAATGCAAGTTCTGAATTCGTCCAGTTTAAGTGGGTTTTAAAAATCCTCAACTCATAAAACTCATTTGGTCAGTAACGGCCTGTATAAAACCATGTTTTGACAACCGAGGCATCAACCTCCCCCAGCAGCCCCAAGCTATAACTCTACTGGTGTCGATATCTTTCATGAGACAGAAGTCACAGTAAAAATGATGTGTGAGTATGTAATACATTAGTGTTCCAGCCAAACTAAAGTGTCCCATAAATCCTGGGGGTTTTGGTTTCATACGCTACATCTCGCTTCATGGGCAGAAGAAGAAGGAAAACAGTGTATTGGGACGATTTGGAGATCAAACCCAGATGGGACCAAATCATCTTCAAAGTCTGGTACAATGAACAATGTGCTGCTTTCTGATTTTGCACAAGTTAAAATAATGAGAAGTTTTTCTTGAAGCCAGAGATGCAAGTTATGATCTGACCGTTTTGGCAGTCATCAGAATCAAAACATTTTTGTCTTTTTAGAAATCATAATGTCGTCATCTAAAAGTATCTTTGAGTAAAAAACATTTAAGTACTTCTTGTCAACATCTGATGTCACAGTCAGTATCTATGGTCTATGGTGCTGTGTTATTTGCTGTTTGCATTTTCAAAGAATGCAGAGTCGTGGCAGCACTGGAGGCAAACTAGCCTCCAACAAAGAGCAAAACAGGGGCTGCTGCTGCTTTTCAGACCTGTGGTTCCAGCTCTGCTGTCATGATGTACTGGAGCTCACACCAGTTTTCTGAGCATCTTCATCCAGATTCATTCCCATTTTGTACCTCAAGAGGTCAGCCTAGCTCCCTGTGCCTGACCGCCACAGCTGATGGCCACCACCGAGTCTTAGCTATGAAGAAGAGACCAGAAATTCTTTGCAACTAAAATCCAAATCTCACTGCAGGTAAGGAGTTGTGTAACTTTCTCACTGCAGGTAAGGAGTTGTGTAACTTTGTTGGCATTCAAATACTGTACCTCTTTTTCACCAAATAATACAGTATAATATGAACACACTTCTGTTTCCTTGATTGTAGAGGCTTCTTGTTTAAACAAATTTCAGCTGGTAAATTTCCTGAGCCATCGTCCTGTAGCAGCTGACGGACTTTGTGGCCACTGAGACACCTTGGCACATAAAACTGCACATGGGGTACACAAACATTTCACCCCCAAAAGAATGAGGATTTAAAAGATCTTAAAAACACGTTGATACTGTTATAAATATATATATTAAATGTCTTTAATGGATGTCCCTTTTCAATGTATTTTCATTTGTGGAATGTCACAAACATTTACACACAAATGTATGGCACATTGATACAAATTAAAGAACCAACATCCACTAATTATAATGCTGTCAGATATTAATGCTGAGCAGTAATAATAACAACAGTGCAATAATACGATGATATTTAGTAATTCAGCACTGACGGGGCTCATTTCTCTGCACAGTAAGTACCATCACTTTTCATACTTTAAGTGCATTTTGCTGAAATGAATTCTGTAAGATTGTAAAACAAACCAATCTTTACTTGTTGTGGAGTATTTTAACACTGCTGTTACATTTAGTTAAGTGAAAATATCAGCTTACATGTATAACATGCATTTCCAAGGCAGCTTGACAATAAAATGTTTTTTCAGCAATCATATTCATTATGATAAAAAAAATTCATCCTCTGATCTCGAACCGGTGCACAGGGGGAAATGCCTGAAAGAAGAGCCAGAGACAAACAAGTTCCCACCTGCAGCATCTTAGAAATACCTGAAAGCAGAAGAAAGATGAGAAATCTAAACTTCCTTTGCACCAGTATGTGGATAAACTCTTAAGAATGACATTAAATAAATGTGATTTACTACAACAAATAAATTAATTAATGAAAATGTATGGAGTTGAATAAAAGTAAACTAACTTATAAATTTGCTCAGGGATGCAAATGCATGAAAGTTCTTTAAAAGTACTTTCAAAAATTAGCTTTAAATAAATAAAAAAAACTGACATCTTCAAGCTTTCTTTTCTCAAGTCAAACCAGTGCAGACCTTATCTGTTTGAGTCCCACCCTCTGGGTTCCATGGCTGCTGCCAGGATGTTTTCTATGTCCTGTATAACACTCCCTACATTTGACCTTGGCTTCAGATGCGGCTGTTTGAACGCTGTGATGCTTAAGATGTTTAGCAACATCATACAGAGCCTGTGGATTTTTTTAAACTACACATATTTTCTGTCTACTGTACTATGACCCATTTCTTCTATACAATAAACCTTCTGTAGCTGCAACGTGGGGCTATCTAGCAGGAAAGTGACACACCCATGTATGGCTGTAGTCTATCTTTTACATGTTTGACAATAGCAAGAAAAAACACTAATGTTTAAATGAATATTCTGCTTTTAAGTTTCCTGCAAAACAGAAATTACTTAAAACGTTTCTTGATGAGTCTTTGTCAGTGAGATCAGGTCATAAAAAAGTCTTATTAAGCTTTATTAATGCATTTTGACAATGGTTTAAGGGGTTTAAAGTGTTTTATTATCCTTACATGCATCTATTAATTTGTGTTTCATGTCAACGGTTTTAAAAAATCACTTCTAAATGAGTACTTTTTTAGTGAAAGCACAATAGCCCCCCCCCCCTTTTTTTTTTTTT
>NW_018127999.1:677943-688355 GCF_001952655.1 Monopterus albus
CCCCTAACTCCCTTTCTGCCCTGCCCCATCTTTAAACCCATGTCTTTATTTCTCCCTACTCTTCTTTTGTGGCCCCCCCCCCCCTTTTTTTTTTTTACCAATTACTACTACATCCTTGTCTAAGTCCTATGTGTTTGTGTGCACACACATGCAGTATATGCAGTGTGCACACTGTCCATGTGGATGTTCATCTGCACACATTTATGCACATTTTGTGGGCCCGATCCTCAATCCTTGATCTCCAAATGCATGGACTGGCATGGAAACAAATGTGTGTATACACACACACAACCTCACACACCCACTAACCAAACCTAAACAATGATCCATCATTTGAATCCACATCCTCCTCTGAGCCACATCAGTCCCTTTGCTGTGGAAAAACTGATCCCAGAGTCTGCCGCTAACTGTCAGCTTCAGGACTCCGAGCCGCCCACTCACCACTAGAAAGAGACCACTGTGGACACACACATTTAATAGGTCTGCCATCAGCGTAAATGATGGCTTAGCTCCAGAGTGCTCTGATCTTCCTGTAGATCTGTGATGGTCCTCTTTTTGAAAAACCCCAAGAGGAATGAACACAATGGTGGATGTGTTGATGCTGTAACTGTGATTTTAGTTTTGTTCCTTGTCAGTGTAGGTGAATTGTCTGGCATGTTGCAGCTGTTGTCAAGGTTTGTGCGTGGTGTGTGCATGTGAGCATGTCTGTGTGCTTGCATACATGGTCTCTGCTCTTTCCACTGAATGAATGAAACATGTAGCAATTAGAGCTGGTGAACGTACAATGACTTTCAGAGATGCCACCATTTGGAAAATAAACCTTGGTTGGTGGCTGAATGCACAAAATGAATGTTGTACAAATCAATGTTCCATTTAAGTGACGGGAAGAAGCTCATATCTGATTGGACAAGACACAAATGAATGTACAACATTTATGTTATTGTAGAATATTATCTGTAGAATGATTTTTAAAAAATCAAGCTATGGAGGATGAATCATATTTATATGAAGGGTCCAGAGTGTGTGAGTCTGGTCATTATCAGCCACCACTAGTGGACCTAGTGCTTTAGCATGGACGTGGCCACCCACACTCTCTGCCCTGCTCTACCGTTTATATCAAAGTCCACAGGATGGGCCATGTGGGGACTATATGGCTAACTCATTAGCATAACCACAAGCTCCTCTTGTGCCAGTTACTAAAGTGATTTTTTATCTTACCATTTCCCAGCTTCCCGGCCACTGAGTAAACCAACATGTAAAGGTGGACGCGACCAAGATAAATGTTGAGATTTGGTTCAGTGACAATTTTAAACTATATGGTTTTCATAGTCTGCTAGTGAGTTTCTTCTTAAAGGGTTATAAATCTGTCTCCAGCTCTTCCAAGGCTGGAAACAGTAAAAAGAACAAATGAAGACTATTGTAGCTAAAACTCACAGTTTTAATGTAACTTAGATTTACAGAGTTTACTCTGCAAAGTAGGGAACGTTTTTTTTATATGTGCAGAAACAGTTGCATGTCATACTGTAAACTCTGCCACCACCATCAGATTTTTTTGTAAATTTCACTGTGGTTTTACCATTGAAAGCAGATGACTGTATGACTTCATTAGAGACCAAATCCCACAAGGCAAAATTGTGCTGAAGCAATGCATGATGCAAAAAATAAACGAAATAGAAATATCACATTTAAAAGGGAGCAGATCTCTGACATAAAGCAGTAAATAAAGAAGAGAAGAGAAAATCAGAATGGAGTGAAAGTTAGATTGTTAATGTCTTTGTTTGGTGCAGTGTTGTGTTCTGGGACACGACGGCTTGGGCAAAACCTTCATCAGAGACACGGCCTCTGGCTGTGGCGAGCACACTGACCGCTAATACCAGGTTGGTTCAGAAGAGGAGGACAACAGCCACGCTCACCAGACAGCTGCAGCGTCCTGCATGACAGTATGATGGAGGAGGGATTAACCACTCAGCCAGCACAATAACAACAAATAACAACAATACTGATGACAATCTACAAATAATAATCATAGATACACAAAGAACAGCATACTGCTACAGCCACAGCTGCTACCATGTCATAATATTGTATATTTTTCCATATATAGAAACAGACAAAGTGGTTGACCGGATTTGCTTTTTTGGTTTGTTTTTTTGTTAAAGCCGTTGTAACTCACAGTCCAGTGAATATTTACCTGTGGCTAATTTAGTAACTTATGGGTTCGCTTTACTGTACTGTACTTAAGTACAGTTTTGAGGTATCTGCACTTTACTTGAGTATTTTCATTTTTTTTACTTCACTACATTTTAGGGGCAAATGTTGTACTTTTTACTCTACTACATTTATTTGATAACTTTAGTTACTAGTTACTTTTCAGAATCAGATGAAGAAGAAGACTTTATTGATCCCTGGTGGGAAATTCACAAGCTACCCAGCAAATTGTGCCCCCCACCCGCATATTTCATGTACCTGGTAACTCCTGTCACAGTGCTACTGCAGTGGTACACACTGTTCTATGATTTCTTGATTTTACAAGCTGAAATGACTTTTGTATTTTTATTCCTGGAATGAAATGACAATGGTGAGAACTGATATCACAACACAGGGGTAAAAATGTGCAATGGGGACAAAAAAAGTAAGTTTCCATTGCACCTAGCTGCAGCTTTGTGGTTCATCAGTATGTGAGCGTGTTTAGTGTTGGCTGATTCAGATCTAATGTATCAAGCTTTAAATAGCAGGCACGTTACCTCAACTCAGGGAGATTACACTGCTGAAAGGTTGCATGTGCATGTTGAACGTGTCTATGTGCACGTGTGTGTGTGTGTGTGTGTGTGTGTGTGTGTGTGTATTTGTGTGTGAAGCGAGGAGTGAATGGCTTGGCTCCACATCAAAGGCCCCAGCGAGTCTCTGCATTAACGAGGCCCTTTGTTTCCTGCCTCCCAGATTACAGCAAGTCTCTGCCAGTGCTCAGAGAGAGAGAGAGTGTGTGTGGTTATATGTCTGTGTGTGTTAGTGTGAGGAGGGCACTGTAGCCTGTAAAATGAAGGCCAAGTTCTGATCCTCCTCCTCATCTTCTTCATCAAATGCAAAGATAACCAGGCTGATTCAAGGACAATTTCTCAGTCAACTCGATGAATTTGCTTCATTTCCTCAGTTAAACACTGGAAAGAAAACTTGATTCTTAGTGGTGGTACTGCTGTTTTCATATTTTCACATACTGTATTGTGTAGCTATCCCTAATTTCATATCTCATCCTCCATTCCCCAATTTTAGCTGAAAAGCTATGCAAGGTATAGGTCTAGGTACAGTATAATGGTACAGTAAATGTTTGTATGCTCTTGTAGCTCTTATGCCAAACAGTGAACACAACTGCAAGAAAAGGCTTCCTCTGAACAGTAAATATATGAAATAAAAACATCAGAACACAAACAGTGATCAGAAATTTGGAACTGATCATTAACTGTTCCTTATTTAGGACAAATCATTAACTGAATCCTGACTTGGTTGTTGTAGGAGAAAAGAAGATAAATGTGTGTTGCTGGTTTTGTTTTAGTTAAAGAAAATAAATGCTGTATTCAATAACAGAAAAAACAGCTGCAATCTATTAGTAGTTACTTTCAAAAATAAGATTTATGTTTTCTGGATGACTCAGTGACATGTATGAAAAAAATATGTATGTATTATCTTACATATTCTAAAAATTCAAACAAAAAGACATTTTTATCACATTAAACCAACCTTCCTCTTTTGGTAACTGTCACTATGATCATTCCAGGGTTACATAAACATTTGCAGGGTAATTGCGATGTGAAATATTAAGTCTCATACAGTTTACTTGAGAGTTTTCATGTACAGTTAATGCACTTTAAGCGAGTTAGCAGCAGCCCGTGGTAGAACACATTTCAAAAATAATCCTCCGACCTCCAGTTCTGTCTTCAAACCTGATGCTTCAACCTGCAGATCACTTCACCTCACCTCAGTCTACTTAGCAGCACAAACCTTGTGGTGTGTTTCTGGTGGTGCAGAAGCTTTTTTGATGCTATTTCCACTCCCTATCCAACTAGTTTTCCATCAGACGGGGCATGATTTGTTAATGCAAGTCTTTAAAAAGTTCATGAACTGAAACAGGCCTGAGTGAAGATGGAGCTGTTCCAACCACAGCTCGCTTGTTCTTTCCTTTTCGCACACAGGGAGCAGAGAGCAGGCTGCATGCAGGGTTTTATTCCAAGCAGACGATTCAAAATAAAATGAGGGATCTACTATTACACAGAGATACATAGCAGAAAATTAAAAAAGGATGACGCCTCCGAAGATGACTTTCAGAGCAGACTCAGTGCAAGTCAACAATCAAGTTCTTAGATAACTCAAAGAAAACAAGGTTTACAGTTTAGATTCTCAGTATTTTATTATTTTTTCCAATTTGTGCTTTGAATTTGGAAAGATCTCCCATCTGTTTCAATGAGCATGATTCCTTAAAAAGCTTAAGTTCTTCATAATAAATACATTAGAAATTAATTGCATGTATATTTTTTAATTCTGTGTCTTATTCAAAGTCACAGATAAAGTCCTCCACTGTTTGTTGATTTCACCCCCAAAGCCCACTGCAGATCATTGATATCAGTTCATAAATGTTTGATAAGTTGGTGAAGGGACGGCGTTCTGTTAAATCAAAAGAGACTGAAACATTCAAATCAGCAAACACTCTGCAAATTAGAACAAACCTCATTATCTGGCAAAAGACACAGTATTTGGACTTATTTTGCTGAACCAGGGTCCTTCCTCTTCAGCATGTTCACACAAGAGAGCTGAGACTGGTCTCATATTGTCAGCCAGTGAGTGGTTTCACAGGAGAAGCAGGTTTAATGTCTTGCTCATGGACAAACCCACCCTCACAGGAGCTACATGACATTACACCCTCACTGTTCAAATATAAAACTTTTGTACCAATTTTTGGTTCTTACATTTCAAATACAGGCTCTCTCCAAAGACATAACAAAAAACTGGTAAAGGACTGAGATTTGTTTTAAACACTTGTTAACCATTATTCTGCTGCAGAAAACATCATCTTCTTTAAACCTTTAATGTTTTTCCATCCAAATCGGTGGTGATCTTAGACCACATAATATTTAAAAACTACTTAACATGAGTCAGACATAACCTCTAATCTCACTGAAATAATATTATTGTGAAATATTAGGTATTTGAGTAGATTAGTCCAGTGTTTCTTAGGAGAAACTTGGACCCAAAATGAAACTGCTGAAAAGATTTGTTGAGATTCCACATTGCTGACTGGATGTTGCCTTGGAGGACATGGTTTTGATTGTGGAAAAACTACCAATAAAACGCACACAAGTGGTTCCAGTTACAAGCTATTCACTTGGATGTGGCTTAACCCCAATGAAAGGACATGATTTAATTACTCTACAGCTTTAATGTGCCTGATGTTTCATAAGAAAGCATAGTATACTATGGTTTTTTTTAACCAGTTGTGATGTTAAATAAGGAATGTTTCCTCTACCAGTGATTAAGCAATGAAAAGAAACTAATTGAAAACGATCTCCTCGTATTACACAAGTCCTTTAAAGTGGAACTGAAGTTTGCCCATTTGGATTCAGGTAAGAGCACAAGATGTTATCCTGCTTCCCTTATAACTCCTATCACCCATAGACAGATTATTGAACAGCCCTAAAGGGCACAGCCTCAGGGACCCAAGGGCTCAGGGACACCTCTACCAAAGTGTTTCTGTGAAGCGACTGTATGAAGTGATAACATTTCCTGCTGGGGAGTCAATCAAATGACTAGAGACAGACACAAAATGACTGCAAAAAGGCACAAAACCAGTAAAACTAGGCACAAGACAGCCATAAAGAGTTGCAAAATTAATAAAGACACACAAAACAACTGCAAAGACAGAAAATGAGTACATAGTGATGCTAAATCAGTATGGCAAGACAAAATGACCGGAGAATCACTTCAGAGATTAGAAAACCTATTAAATTTATGACTAATATGACCACAAAAAGACACAAAGCCACTGAAGTAGCACAATGACTCAAAGAAAGGAAGAAAGAAAATGACCACAAAAAAGACAAAATGACTGCAAAGAGACACAAAACAATACAAAAAGATGCACAATTAAATGTAGAAAAACATGCCTGTGCTCTGGGGCCCTTTGTCTATAATACAGCCATACTATCACCACATTGTGTTGGTTCTCAGAGGTTCCTAAACTTTTTGGCTTGTGTGACTTTGGCTCTTAAATTAAGGTAAAGCCTGGGATGTGGGACGTGGGGGTCCAGTTCCCCAGACTGGGAACCACTGGTTGCATTTTGATTGCATTCCACGCCCCATTTGTTGTAGGACATGATTATGAGATTACTATTATTAATTACTTATGTGTATCATTTTTAAGTTGGTATTCCTGCACAGCCAGTAATGTTTTACCCTTTTCTATAACTTTTCTATAACCGTTAGATAACTGAAAACATCAACATCAAACATGCTTCCTTTATGAGAACAACCACAGTCTTTGTGTTGTTCGGATATAGAACTCGTGTCTGTGTCTATATGTGAGATGCTCACCTCCTGAGGTCACAGCAGCAGCAGCAGCAATGCATTGTTGTGTATTCTGTGTGGGCTGCTTATCTTTTCTATCATGTTTCCTTATTTGCCAACAGATGATGTCTGATGTCACAACAGTCAATAGGGCTCAAGATAAAAGTCGATGAGAAATAGGGTGTGTGTGAGTCACAGAAAAGGGTGGACCAATGAGGCAAGGTGGTGTGAACTGAAAACAGAAGTCTGACCTGACAAGAATAGTTAAGATGCTCATAGTGTTAAAAGAGGGGGAGCGTTTAAGTGTGTGTGAGAGAGAAAGCAGGAGACACACAGATATAAAGGGAGGGAAAGCATTTGTAGGTCCGAGCACATCAGAGTAAGAGAGAAAGCATGAGAGAGAGCGTGTTCATTTCTGGATGTGTGTGTGTGTGTGTGTGTGTGTGTGTGTGTGTGTGTGTGTGTGTGTGTGTGTGTGAGAGAGAGAGAGAGAGAGAGAGAGAGAGAGAGAAACAGGCTAACTATGGCCTATACCCTTAGGTGAACCTGTGTGTATCTATCACCATAGATATTCATGTTCAGATCAGAGCGCGGCGAGCTCACGGCCTGCACAACAGAGGTGCTGTCTCTCTGCCAAAACAGCTGTCTATATTTAATCAACGAGAAAAAAACAAGGAGTTTAAACAACTCATTTATAATTTAGATTTGCATACATTAAAACTGCTCATTTTAATCTTTCTATTAATATGCATAGACAATATTGTATAAATATGCAGTTTTATGCAAACTCCAGGGCCATTTTCTGTTTGATTTTAATTCTGTTTCCCAGCTGTGGATCATCATTTTCATTCAAGGCATCTGACTCAGATTAAGTCAAATATTAAGTCACAGCATGAGAGTGTATAAATACTTTTCAATTAAAAAGTCTGAGGAACTGCCATGCTACCGTGTCAGCATTAAAAATGCATTGGCATTGGGAGCAAAATAGGGGAAGGCAAGTTACAAGTTTGATAAGACAGAAGTTCAAGTCTACATCTTTGAACTATGTTTTTTTTCTTCTTTCCCTCCTCCAATCAGGCAGCTGCAATAGCTAGCAAGTTCCACTGTTTTGGAGACTGATACAAAATCTGGGGGCTGTAAAAACCAGCCAAAAACACACTGTGCCTCCGTTATTGATGAGCATGCTGTGCCTTCTGATGTTTTTCACAAACTGTCCTACATTTTGCCGTTTCTTGCCTGAGCTGCCACTTTTCTGTCCATGCAAATGAGGAGTTTTGTTCCAAAATGTGACAACTACCAACTGAGGAGTGTGACAACAGCTGCTACAAGAGGACTGCTGAGATAGAAGTTACAGTCACAGTGCATAATTACCAAAGTTATCAAATAACTTGATGATAAAACCCCCCAAGTGTGGTTATAGTCTCTGTAGTAGGGCTCTATGACTGCTAGGAAGTACTAAAAACAACTTTTGGTGAGGGATAATGACAAGGTACTTTTTAAATATGAACCAATCACAAGAAAGAGAAGGTGGGATTTCAGGTACAAGAGGCAGCCGATAGGCTCCCCTGACTGCATCACAGCACATCCTGTCACAGCCTTAGTTAAACAAAGCACACAAAAAGGGAAAGTAATATTTTTGGTTGGGTTTATCTACACCCATTTTAAAATAATAATAAGACCAAAAGTAAAAGTATTCATGTTGTCAGTATTTGAAAACATCTCACTCTAGTATGGAGATGAACAAACACTGTGCAGATTATTAATATTGTCAGTATTTTACAAACCCCAGGTTGATGTCGTAAAAATCTAATTTTGTCTATATAATGTTCCAAAAATCTCAAAATATCAAATTTACAACAGTGTAATAGAAAAAAAAAGAAACAAATTCTCACATCTGAGATGGTGGAACCATCATGTTTGGCACATTTTGCTTAACAAGAATCTAAGTTGCCAGTTAACTATCTAATCACTTAATTTACTAATTTGATATTTAATGTATGTGTGCAGATAAAATTCCAAAGCCAAATTTACAAAGACATACATTAGAGGTGAAGGATATGGAGGCCAAAAGCATTTTACTTTATTTTATAGGAACAAACATAGACCACTACCACAGCATGTAGTCCCTGTTTGCAATAACTTAGCAAAGGGGGTCTGATAAAAAAAAGGGTGCATCTGATAAAAATCCACTATCATGTGTAAATGTCATAATTGCACACTTGACAATCTTTGATTTCTACTGTTATGTTTTCAACTAAAATCCTGGTAAATCTGCACTCATCATCACTACAACTAAAGTTCAGATGGAGAGGGAGGCAGGCAAAACCCTAGACAAATCACCTTTAAAGAAACATAATCAGCAACCTGGAATATTATGAACTGGCTCCATGTTGAAGAAGAAAATCCCTTTCCCCACATATGAAATGAGTTTTGGATCCTCAAAGTGGAAGATAATTTGTTTTTAAACCAGTTGATGACAAAAAAATGCAGATACTGTTTGCTTTGGGATTATAGTGGAGCTCCAAACTAATGAGGTGGCAGTCATCATTTCAAGACTGTAAATAATAAATGCTGCAGCTACCTAGATACATAATCACTATAAAGTTCCTTTACTTAAGTAAAAAATTGAGATATTATACTGTTAAATACTTATATCATTTGTGAGTGTTACACTATTATACTGTACAATATAATTAGATTACATTAATGTGTATGTAGCATATTACTGCTGTAACTGGTCAAGGTGAAGGTAATGGGCAGCTTTAATCAATAATAAAAGTATTTTACAAGAACTGTAATGCAAACTTTGTAGTTACTGAAAAATAGTAATAGATGAATGTAGTTGAGTAGAAAAAAAAAGATGTGGCAAAAAGCAAAAATACTGAAGTAAAAGTACCTCAAACAAATACTTAAGCACTGAACTTGACTAAAGGCACCCAGATTATTTACAAAAGTTTAAAAAAAGGCAAATACTTGGTTACAGGTCCTGCAATCAAAATGCTACTTAAGTAAAAGTACAAATATATTAGCATCAAGATATTCTTGAAGTACAAAAAGTAAAAATACTCATTATGTAACATAGCATATTTTACTTTAATATGCATCATATTATTTGATTATAATTACTGATGCATTAATGTGTACATCACTTTAATGTTGCAGCTGGTGCAGGGGGAGCTAGTGCTAACTACCTTATATATTTATAATTTGAAGTGCTGCTGGGTAATGGGAATTCTTCACCAGGGATCAATAAACTCTTGTAATTATACTGTATTTTGTTTTATTGATCTGATTCTGAAAACTATCTAAAGTTATCAAATACATGTTTTGCAGTAAAAAGTTCAATATTTACCTCTGAAATGTAAAGTTCAAGTATGAAGTAGCGGATTATTGAAGTACTCACATAAAGTACTCATACCTCAAAATTGGATTTAAGTACAGTACTTGAGTAAATGGGCATAGTTACATTCCACCACTGGAAATAATGAAGAAAAGGGTTCGGATACACCATAAAATGATTCTGCTCCTGGAAACCAGAACTGAACAACGGTATCAGGACTAACATTTTCCCTGGAGCCACGGCATCTAAACATCCTTAACATTTAGACTGAAGATTGGTGGTAAACGTGTAGCAGCAGCCGCTCGCAGCCAGGGGACCGTGAATAGTGATGTGCACGCCCCTGGAAGTCATGAATAATGCGGGCTCAGCTGAGCTCAGGGAGGCGCTGTCTCTTTAAGAGGTTCCTCCCACTGCAGAAACAATCGTACAACTCCCCCCATCAAGTCAACGGACCTGTCAATCATCCGGTCGGCGCCCTTTGATGTCGGGACTCCTTGCCTTGTCTTGGGCTCAAATGACA
>NW_018127999.1:688372-694323 GCF_001952655.1 Monopterus albus
TAGTCCTCTACCGACCAACCAGCCAGGGGACGCCGCATCTCAACTTTTTTCTGTATGTGGTGGGGGTTTCTGCACTTTGGAGGCGCCCCAGATTGAGGAGGTTTCACAGAAAAGCCCTCTGAGTCTTTTCTTTATTTAAACTTCTTCTTGTTATTATTATTTTAAGTGTGTAATATCTCCGGGGGACGTAGACATGCCTCAGCTCAGCAGCGGCGGCGGGGACGACCTGGGAGCGAACGATGAGATGATTGCGTTCAAAGACGAAGGAGAGCAAGAGGAGAAAATCCAAGAAAACGCGTTCACGGAGAGAGACCTGGCCGACCTCAAGTCCTCTCTGGTGAACGAGTCGGAAATAAGTCAAAGTCCGAACGCGGCGGTAGGTGCGAGAGAGAGAGAGAGAGAGTGTTTACACAGAGAGAGAGGGAGTGTGTATGTGTGGATGTGTGTGGAAAAGCGTTGAATGAGACCAAAGGGTTACAGCACCGCTACTACAGGTTTACTACAGGACAAGGTTGTCATATCATAGGTGAACAAAACCATAAAGTATGATATGGTCGCTCTCACTGACACCCTGCGACTCTTGTGTGCTTATTTTTCTTTGGGCTTTTTTTTTTTTGGGATGATCTAAGGCCGTGTTTGTTGTTTGTTGTCGGTCCCTTCCAGGCGGTCAGACGGGGACATCAGGGCGAGCAGAGGGGCTTCCTAGACAAACACCGGGAGCATCTGGACGGTGGTAAGAAGCAGAAGAAGACTAAAAACATCTCCACACCCGACTCTCATCCGGTTTGCGTAGCCACTAGTGTCTCAGAAAACAGCCGAGAAGCCATAGAGTGTTTTGGACATGGGGACACGTGTTGCTGCATTAAAACCTGAGAGCTGTTTTCAGGTGTACACTGCAAAAGATGTCCCCAGCTCTTTAGTTTAACTCTCAAATCTATCGCATGGTGTTTCAAACTAGCACGACTCAGGTGTAAATAACCTGCTTTATTAATGTCTTATAACGAGATGAACTATGGCCCCCGTGAGTCTCTTGGCCTTAAAAACAGTCCCTGAGATGACTGAACTCTTAGGGAGTGTATATGGAATATTTTTGAGATGGTCTTTATCCGGATTGACAGGCTTTATTTTAGCATGAACATCGATATTTTTGCAGTGTAGTTTATTGCCAGACTGCCAAAAGCAGGGTCAACCAGGGTCCTTCACGTTTATTTCAGCTTTTTAGCTACTTTCTTTAGGAGTGGCACCCAAAAGAAAGAGCATGTTGCCTCTCTACACCATGGCAGTCTTGTGCTGAATCGTGTAACTAATTTCAGTCATTTCTAAAAGTTCTCACATTGTGTTCCTTTGATTCATCAACTGTGAATTCACAGTTACAAATGTGTCTATCTGGGGTGAAAGCCACAGACAAAATGTTTCCCTGCTCTGATTGTGCGAGCCCATGATTTTTGGCAGCTTGAGAAAACTCAGTACTAAGAGGTTATTAGACTGGAACATTAAAAAAAAAAAGGTCAGAGTTGCTCTTTCTTCTTCTTCGTTTCATACAGACTAAGTATAACTTAGCGATAGCTGCTGACCCACAGAGAAGCCCCTGATGCTTAATATGGGCAGTGGTGAGAGATAAATTGACACAGGCTACAGGAGTTCACACCTCAGACTAGGTGACGCTTTTGCCTCAAGTACTGTAGCTTATGCAAGGATACACAACATGTAGGACGCTTGTAAACAGCTTTCCCGCTGTGTATGCACATTATTTATTGTCTTCTGTGTGTTCTGCACTGCTATAACTTTTTAGCAGCACTATAGGAGTAAGTGTGTGATTTTATTTTATTTTAAAACTTATAT
This sequence comes from Monopterus albus, assembly GCF_001952655.1. Classification (NCBI taxonomy): domain Eukaryota; kingdom Metazoa; phylum Chordata; class Actinopteri; order Synbranchiformes; family Synbranchidae; genus Monopterus; species Monopterus albus. The sequence goes on from NW_018127999.1 coordinate 690,215, forward strand.
AGAGTAAAATGTTTTATCCATAGTTTTTGTTACTCCTTAAACAACTTTCCCTGCTATATTAATTGAAATTAGATTAAAAGCAAAACCTGTCCCCTTGAAGACCAGACCACAGTGATTAGGTTAGGAAACAACTTCTACAAACTGGTCCCATTAAAACATTTTGAAGTGCTTTTATTTTTTTTTTCTCTTGGTTGTTATGTTTCATGTCTGACTTCAGTGTCAAAGCAACAAGATGGAGGCATGTACAAGACGCCGGCGTACCCTGGGTATCCGTTCTTGATGCTGCCTGACCCCTACCTCCCCAACAGCTCCGTTTCTCCATCTGTAAGTCTGCTTCTGTTTGAAATCTCCTGCTGGGTACAGCGCACCGCTCAATGTTTTATCTCCACGTGGTTTCTTGTGTTGGTAGCTGTGGGCAGTCTGAGTCCTTATCTGCCCGTGTATATGTCTTGCTGTGGGCTCCTGTGCAAGTTTGTGTACTTCAGCTACTGCCTGTAATCTTTGGTGTGAAGTCCAAACACTGACCACGTGGTTTTGTGCTTCCAGAGGTTTCACTGATTGATTGAGATTTAATATTACTGGAGGTGATGCTATAGCATTAGTAGCTCACCACTTTCTCTGGGTTTTTAATAATGGGTGAAGCAAATACATTCTCAGCTGCCAGAGTAACAAACAGAGGCTGTGGACACGATGGATGATAAAGTGGTGGTCAATTTTCCTTGTTTTTTGGATACTTTTGAGTTTTTATTATTATTTGTAATCCATTTTTGTGCAAATTAGCCTAAAAGTCAGCAAGGTTTTTCCCCATTAAGTGCACTTGCCCTCAACTAAAGTATTTTAACAGTATTTTATCACTTTATACAGCTTTTCTAAAGGATTTTTTGTTGATAGATCAGATTTTTGTTTTGAAATAAACCTCAATTAGTCTCAGTTACCTGAATGCAAATATGTACTCAGTCTTTTCTTTCACATTTTTAAAAATAATGATAGTAGCTGGGCTTTTTTGCAGGTTAGACTTAGGCCTGTGACTGACATACGGTAACAGTTAAGTTCAAGAAACACCTCCTTCACCTCGTTCGCTCAATTTATATCTGTGCAGTAACTGAACGTGTCTGTAGTTTAACACAGTGGAGGCTGAGGCTGAAGAGAGACGCTGTCAGTCGCAGCACTGCAAGCCACTCACAAACTTTACACGTGTTCGAATTTGGCTTTGAACTGTGCTCGCCCCTTAACTGCCTTATAAAAAGCAGTATTTAAAACAGAGTGAAATGAAATCAAAGTGCCACTTTGATTTCACGGGGGAAAAGCGGAAATCGAGCTTGTTTTTTGTTTACGACTTTGCTGAAGTTGGAATCTGACAGATGTCGTCATTGTGAAGCTTTTCACACGACGTTCTCCATTTGTTTGTACCCCTAGTGAATGACAAGAGACTTGTCGCTGCCTTAATAGCTGTTAAAACATGAGAATTACTCATGGAAAGGTTTCAAGTGTGCAGTATTATTCAACCAGCCGGCCGGCCTGAGAGGAAATTCATCAGAGAATCCCTTCAAGTCACCCAGAAGAACCAATATCCATACATAGGCTGACTAATTGCACCAAACATGAGCCTAATTCATTTTCATGTGCTGTGTAATCCTGTTGCCTGCATTAACCCCCTGCTCTGGTAAACAAGATGTTGCTGAACAGCAGACGTGCCTGTGTGTGAGCTCACACATCCACGCGCTGTAGGCTGAGCTAAGGTGAGAGACACAGGGAATTAGGACGCTGCTGTGTCCTAAAACCCGCTTTATGGCCAGAAATGTAATTTGGCAACACCTCAAAGTTACTTGTGCGCCGCTGTCAGCGTCCGGGTGAAGCCTCTTGTTAGAGAGGATCGTCCTTAAAAACAGCTCAGCGCATTTATAAAAGAATCATTTTTAAAATAAAACTTACAAAACGTTCATATCATGTTATCTGTGAATGCTTTGCTCCACCTCAGTTTTACCAGAGGTGGAAAGTAACTAAGTACATTTGCTCAATTACTGTACTTAAGTACAATTTAGAGGTATCTGCACTTTTGAGTATTTTCATTTTGTGCTACCACATACTTTGAATTAAATACATTTTAAAGGCAAATATTGTACTTTTCGCTCCACTACATGTATTCACTACATTTATTTGCTAACTTTAGTTAGCAGTCACCTTTCAAAATGAGAATAATAAAATACAGTATAATCATGAGACTATCGATGCCTTCTGGTACCCAGCAATATGTAAAGTATTTCAAAGTATAGTCAGATAAGATAGTTATCGTTAGCTCCATCTTTACCAGCTGCAACATTAAAGTGATGTAGACAATAATACATCAGTAAGTATAGTCCCATTAATATGACATATATTAAGATGAACTGTGCCATACTGCATAATGACTACTTTTAGTAATTATATTTTGATTCATATACTTTTGTACTGTTACTTAAGTAACATTCTGAATACAGGACTTGTAACTGAGTATTTTTACACTGTGGTATTGTTACTTTTACTTAAGTAAACAATGGATGGATCCCTCCTTATGCCTTTGCTTTGACTGTAAATTTCTTTTGTACTTGAGTAACATATTTGTTCTCCCTCTAGTTTGAGTTCAAGATGAAAATATCAGTTCCCTGAAAAAAAAAGCTTTGGCAGCCTTTGTTACAGTGCTTTTGTTTGTTCTTGGCGAGAAAACCAGACGTAACAGGCACTCCACTTGTTTGTGAGTTACTTTAGCATCTCCCAGGAACTAGTTTCCCCCTAAGTCTGTTATTAGTGAAGCTGTACTGTGATTGAGAATATAATTGAATTAACTACTTGTACTCGTATTTCCCTTAAACATATTATACTCCATGTTGCATAACGCAGTACATCCGGCATCGTGTTAGACAAACTCGGTGAGCAATTGTGATGGTATTTGTGTCTACTGCTTTCGCCTCTGTCTCACAATCCTCTCTCGTCTTTACTTCTCTTCTCTTCCCCTCCTAAAACCCTGGAGTGCCAACCACAAAGCCTCTCAGAGATTGTTTTCGTCGAGGGTGGGATGGAGGGGGATCGGCAGTGGCAAGATAAAGAGCACTTTCTTTCCCCGTGTGTCTTCGAGGCTCCACACAATGCTCACTTGTTGCTGCTTCCCTTGTAATTAGCCCGCTGGTTGTGAGGCGGTAGCAGCGTATCAGGCCCTCATCTACCTGCCACTTGAAAGGCCTGAGAGTAGTGGTTTAGTGGATTTTGTGGGGTGGTGGGGGGTGGTGGAAGGATGATTATGGATGGAAGAGATGGATCGCAAACTATAGGTCTGGGAGACTGACAGAAAGAAAGAGCTGTTTTCCTATTGTTGTGGTCTTAATATGGGACAAGGCAACACTTTACCTCTCTGCCTGTGTGTGTCCATGTGTGGCTGCTGTCCTTCTGCTCGGAGACTTTGACTGTTTGATTTGATTTGATTTATTCTTTCAAGCATGTAAAGCCAGTTGATATGTCAACACACATAATTTCACACATATCCAACAAATGCTAATCCAATATCAATTTGCTTATACCTAGTACATGCTTGAATGGAGTAGGAAGAAGTCAGACTTATCCAGTCCTACCCCATGACATCATCTTACCATCATTGGTTTGCAAGCAGTATCTCTACATAGATAATTATCTTCTACACCACACAAGTAATATACTAAAGAATTATTACAAAGTGTTAACATTCATACACCACACCCACAATGTTCCATCTAATTAATCATTAAACCTGTTCTTGCATATATCTTGATTGACACATACCTTTATATTTATGTTTAAACTCATCAATTCTATTACTATTTTTTATGTCCACACTTAAATTATTCCATAGTTTTACCCCACTTATGGAAATACAAAATCTTTTTTTTGGTTGTACGTATAGCATGAATTTTTAAATTTAACTGACCCCTTAAATTGTATCCCCCTTCCCTTTCATTAAATAGTTTTTGAATTCCACCAGGTAATAAATTGTTCCTGGCTTTATACATAAACACAGACGTCTTATCAGTCAGTTAAAGCAGCAACGTCTATAAAGCCAAAATCCCAAATACTATACAACGTAACAAGCACTTCCCTGCTGC
>NW_018127999.1:695616-716751 GCF_001952655.1 Monopterus albus
GGTAGATGATCACTAATATCATTTATAAGTAATCCACTTGTCATTTTGCTGTCAATAACATTGGTAAATATATTATCTATTAGTGTTGCATGCTGGGTTGTTACTCGACTTGGTTTAGTAATTTTTGGGTATAAACTGCATCTATATATTGTGTTAATAAACTCCTCAGTTCCTGTTTCAGTCTTTACTGCCAGGTTCTTGTAGTGCCAGCAATTCTAGGAAGTGAATCAGCTTGTCTATTATAATTTTGAGTTGTTATTTAAATGTCAAGCAATAGTAATGATTTCCCTTCAGGTTGCTTTGTTCATCCGACAGACACTATTCAATCTCACTGTGATGTGAAAAGGAGCAAATACTCTCATTCAGAGGAATGAAAGAGTCTTTATCAGGTTTGTTAATGATTTTATCTGTCAGTTCAATTACTGCTAAATTGTTTCCGAACTATAGTTTTAATGTTGACAGCACTGAACAAACAACAATTTCTCAAAATCTCTGTGTCTTCCCATAAACTGCTGAACTCATTGTGAGAGTCTCAGCTGAATGACTGAAAGCCAGATATTAGATGTGATATTGGTCTGTGTCTTTCCCTCCACTTCCTCTGGGTAAATCATGCATGTTGAATCTGTCAGTGAACAAATCAAGTCCAGTTTTTAGAAGCCTTTTGAATATCTGGTATAACTGATCCTCTGGACTTCCAAAAAGGAGGCTTGATTGATTGAAAGTACAACGAAGTACAACCCCGACCGCCGATGCACATCACACAACAGGAGCAAAAAGATTTCCTAGAGCTGTTGTTGTTTTACAGGCGATTAACATATTATTTCCATGTTCACAAAAAACAGATTGTCTGTGTGAAACGGACACAAATGCAGATAAATCACATCCCTTATTGTTATGGTATTAATGTAACATCTCATGTAAAAAAAAGCTTCTAATCTTTGGAGAGAAGTCTTTTTTCCAAAGCGACCGGAGAAGCCGCTGCAGTGTGTATTCCCTCCTTATCCTATTCAGTGATAATACTCCTATTACAGCATTTCATGGGACATTTCACTGTTGCTATATTAATGGAGATATCAGCCGTCCACACAGAGGAAGAAGCCAAAGCAGGAGATTTGTGGGACTCAGAGATACGACTAAACTCTCAGCTTGTTGTCTTTGGATAAAGCTTTATCCACATCGTGTGCGACAGTGCGTATTGTGTGTGTGCGTGGTTGCTGTTTAAGTTCATTACACTAAGTAATTTGTATGTATTTAAGGTTTCAGCTTGTGTCTTTAGCTGCATGTTTTCTAAAGTTTGTTGCCTTAGGCTTGTGTCTGAATCCAGGGTTCATGGTGTGTTTTGTGTGCTAATGTGTGCTGTACGGTGTCAGACTGTGGGTGCAGCTGTGTGTCAGGTCTTTGCTGGCTGTGTGTATGGATTACCAGCAGACAGTGTTTCTGAAGGGATCAAGAGTCTTTGTCGTCTCAAGGAGTCAAACGCCTGCAGAGGGGAGATTGTCAGTTAATATAACAGAGTATGGTTCTCTCTTCAGCATCTGTCCATCTCTCTCAGCCACCCTGCTGAAATGTAGCAGAGGATCCACCAGCGCAGGAGTGCAGCTGTGTGGCTGAGCAAACCCTTCAAGTTACCATATAGGCCTTTCCCACTGTAGGAAATTAGCAACCCTCAACTAAACTTGCACCCTTTGTCCCAGGTTCTGCTTTTGTTTCCAATGCCCTCTGCCTGTGTTGGAGATGAGTTCTAGGAGCTGTTGGAGGAGGCGTGACAGGAGAGATGATGAGCAGCGTCTGACAGTTTTCTATCCCGCAAGACTGTGTGGCCTGTTTGCATTAATATCAGCTTATTTTGAATATTATTACTGTACATTTAAATGTGTGGACTTAGATAGCTAAAGCCCCTTTTACACTGCCCAGTCGATCTGGGAGTTTTCCACCTCGCCATCCTGTATAAAAAGGTTCACTGCCAGGGTGGGGGGGGGGTCGGTGTCGACCTTCCAAAATTCCACATCGAGAGTTAGTGTTTTTGCCAAGATGAATTTGCCCCCACCTCCCGTATAAACGGGATGAGGCAGAATGGCGGGTTGGAGTCTGTGAGAAAGAATGAGAGAGAGAGAGCTACAGAGTGAATGAGAAGAGAGAGCCGTGTCAGCGAGAACAAATTAAATCAGAGAATTTAAACATTATTTTGTGATTGTTTAACTGTGATTACATTATAAAGCATGAATAAACACAGCCACACCTCTGCACAACCCTGTGGGAAGGATTTTGTCTGTTCTGCTCGGCACCTTGTGCGTGTGTGTGTGTGTGTGTGTGTAGCCCTGCCCTAGCATCGACACACAGACCTGAAACGCAGTAGGCTACTGTAACTCCCGATGCCCATTTATAAAAAATATCAAACAAAACCAGATAACCGCTCGTTTGTTTGATTTTCAAATTATCCACAAAGTACACGGACCACTGGATGTCACAATCAGCATCATGCCTCTAGTACTGGCACTGTGGCGGCTGTGTAAAACGTACACAAGAGCAGGCAGTTTGCCAAGTTCATTGTAAACAGGTTTAAATCAGAAAAGGCCACCTGGAAGGAGGGTAAAGACACTGGCGGTTTGCTGCGATCGCTGTGTAAAAGGAGCTTAAGAGACCTCATTCCCCCCAAAACCTCTGATTTTAGTGGGTGGCATTGGCTATTAACATGGGTGGGGGAGGCACAGATGTTTGTGGTTTGAAACACACCAAACTTCATACAACATTGCATTTATTTTCTGGGCTCCTGTCAGCTGCTCTTCTTTATCCATCCAATAATATGTCAAATAGTTGGCCTACAAAAGAAAGAGAACAGAAAATGACTCGGTGGTCCAAAGCTCACTTGCATAACTCAAGCTGCACTTCCTGCAGCTGCTTCACAATAAAAGCCTGTGACTTATTGTTGTGGACTAAACATGAAGCAGCACATTGATCATCGCTTTGCAACACATGACAGCAGATCAGAAAACAGCGTGTTAGATCAGAGTCAGCAGAAGTCACGTCACCCGATTGTTGCTGCCAGTGTTTAGTGGGTAGCTCAGCCACAAAATCTAAATTGGGGTGGTTAATTTTTCTGAAGTGGCCAATGACTCACAGAAGTCATTGGTTGTTAGTGGTTATATTTTAATAAGCAAACAATTAGACTAGATTTTCTGTCATTTGTGTTTTTTGTGTTCATTGGTTTGAAGAATAGCACACCTTTTTGGATTGAAGTGCATTTAGAGCAGCTTTAACTTGTCTAAGTAAAAGGAGATTTTGTGTCTGGAGCCTAAGAAACACAATTAACATGGTGATAAGGAATGAGGAAGCTCTCAGCAGAGGTTTTCTGATAATTGAGAAGCAATTAAGCAGCTGATATCGCACTCATGCAGTCATGTTCACTGTCATAGAGGCTGTGAAACTCTCTGTGATGTGGAAGCTGTGGTCACAGGAAGACGTCAACACGCGCCGTAGACAACACTGAAACACTTTCCCGCTCGTTGTATCTGGACACGGACTTTACTAGGCTTCCTGTGTTAAACAGTGAAATTTGGGATAGCAGTAAATGTTTGTTCAGAAAGCTTTTTGACAGCAGGTAAACTTAGTCAGTGGAATTTACAGCAGCTCAGGGTCCGACGAGCAACAGCATCATCTTGTTGGAGGGAATTTCCTGCTCATTTGACATCTCATTTCACAGACCAAACTTGACAGTAAGACTGCTAAGAGACAGTTTTGTTTGGGAAAGCCTGGGGTAGAATGTCATCATTTCCAGGACTCCCTTTTGAAAACATTAAGTATAACAGCTTTCAAAATGTCCCCTGATGGCTTTCTCTAAACCAAACATGTGTTGTTAGAATTTCCTAAACATCTGAGGAAACAACATGTTTCTTGTATTTTCCCTCTGTAACTGACAGCTTGTTTGCTTTGACTTTTTATTAACATTTAAAGGGAATTTACAGTCTTCAGCCCATGAAGTTGTTCATATGCTCCCACCCCTTCCCTGCATCCCTTCACTCCTTGTATCTCCCACATAATATGAGGTTGATCCTATAAGATCAAGAGAATTGCATGTGTGTGTGCAAGTCTTTAGGATCTTGCCACTTCCTTGTTTCCCATTGTTTTGTGGTGTTGACAAGGGGGTTGTTCAGCCAGCCCCTAGTCCCTTGGTAAACAATGGCAGCAACACAGGCTGAGGCCTCCCTAATCCGACCTTCATACAGACCCGGGGCTGGGATGAGCGGCGCTGGGGCCTCCCTGTCTCTGGCTGGCTTCGATAAGAACCGCGGTGCTCGGATTTAAGAGGCCTAAAAGAAAAGCAGCTTTCACTGGGAAGCAGCGAAAGCTCCAAAAAGTCCTTTTAAGGACTGTTTTAAAGCATAAATATATCATGACAAAACATTTATTTGATTTACACAACATCCAGTTTCCTTCCTATCCAAAATGCACGAGTCAAAAGGTTTTTAAAAAGCTACTAATGTTGAGTTTCCAGTGTGTCAGGGAGCTGTAGGATGGAGGAACTGGCAGCATCTTTAACTTGCCATTGTTGTAACGTGTGTAAGAGCAAGACTATGGTTGTACAAAGCTGAAGATTACTGAGAGAAATAAGCTTGATTATAGGACAGCAAATCTCTGCTAAGCCTGCAAAAATCCTAACTCACAGGAGAGAGGTTTCCTCATTCACATCACATGTCGGGTTTTATGTTGTTGTTTCAGTGTATTGTTTAATAATTATTAGGCCTCAGACGGCTGTGAAATCTTGGAAATGCTTTGCAGAAGGTTAATGTTACATTATGCAGGGTTCTCAACTAGCAGTCACATTATATTATAATAATGTCTGGTCATATTTGTTAAAAAAATAACAAATCATTAAGTGATCACTAGAATTTTAGCCCATTAACTTCTGCTGTTCCACTAATCAATGGACAAATTGCAGATATACATGTATTTAGTAAATATCTACATGTGGATTGATTTTCAGTTTGTTTCAGGTTGGCTCGGCCTCCTGCTGATTTGAAGAGGGACAGGAAACATGGGCAGAAGATTAAAATAGATGTGGATGAAGAGCGATAAGTAGCCTGTAAATAGTTTAAAGAGGGAGGGCTGGAGAGGTAAAGAGAGAGTGGGGAAGATTAAAATACAAATGACCACAGGAGCATTTTCATCGCCCTGCCGGCTTTGAAGTAGCAGGATTTCTAACCAGGGAGAAACCATCCAGGAGACTATCAGGAGGCGGAAATGTTTAAAAGAATATCAGAGGAGGAAAAAAATCCCTTTGGATGGCCCTGAGGTGTTTATCCCTGTAATTATTCATCCACTTATTTCTTTCTGGTGCAGAGGGTAGGTTTGGGGGAGTGGGAGGGGGCCAGTAGAGCGGTAAAACACAGGTGTGTGTTCACAAAACCATCTCAGAGCAGAAGCACGAATGGAGCGTGATAACTTGTAGCAGTGAGTATGAGGAAAGTTGAGACCCTTGGTGGTGGCGTTGCTACTTCTGTTTCTATAAGTTAATACCACATTTCTTATAATTCCTCCCACACTTTGTCACCAAGAGGATGCTAGAGGTCAAACATGTTGGAGGATGGGTTTTTTTCCATCTGCCTTTCGCTTCACTGACTGAAAGTAACTGAGAGCTTCATTCTTCATCTTAGTGACCATCTCCTACAGACAGGTGACAATTGAAAGGAAGATCAACAGCGTGGCTCAATAAGGTGTTGGGTCACCACAAGCTGCCAGGACAGCTTCAACGCGGCCCCCTTATGGATGGAGGCGTTGTCATCCTGGAGGAGACCCCTCATTTATTCAGGTTTTTCCTTTCATTTGTCGCCAGTCTGTATTTCCATGCTGTAATTTCCCACTGTGCCCTAAAGCAGGACTCGGTGCTAACGAGCAATTTTCAGAAAATGAGTTTTGAGAATCACTTATTAAGCAAAAATGCCATTCTCTGGTTCCAGCTTCTCAAATGTCAAGCAATAGGAGAAAACTGAAATATGAAACACCCTCAAACATGTTTTAAGGCTGAGTGAAGCAAGTAGCACCAGAGAGTTAAGCCCTTTTCAGACATGGGATATGCAACATTGCTGCTTTCCCAGCCTGTTGAATCGATGGCTTTCTGTCATTCAGACACACAGTAGGTCACCTTTACATCACTGTTCCTCATGGCTTCACCCAGACACGCCCATAGCTGTGACGGAGAGAGCCACAATATACAGTATGTGTGATATTTGCTATACCCAGAATCTTGTCTGTGCCTGTCTGTTAATGCGACTGCATGCAGTTCAGATTTGTGCTGTGTTGAAAGTGACCAAAGCCAACAAGTTCGGATGCTGTCAGATCAATGGAAAGGATGCTATGTCTTAAAGGGGCTTTAAACAGGAGTTTTTCATGTGTTTGCCGTCTTACATGCACACAGTCGGTCTCTCTTTATGTATGTATGCAAGTCACTGTTTGCAGGGGGCATAGAGGGGACAAGTGATGTGTTGACAACTGTAGCTGAGTCACCATTTGTTTCATAATAAGTCTGTTCCTTGTTAGAGAGAATGACAGTGGAAGGGAGACAATTAAGCACCACAGCAAGTTTAACTCACAACTCTAAGCTCTTCTGGATAAAGAGAGACAGCAGTCACATTTAATAAGAGAGGAAGTGAAAGGCAGAATCAGACAGGAGAAGACAAAAGGGTAAGTTTCGAGAAGCGGCTCTCTATTTAGTCCCTAGTGTTTGTCTGTGAGGAGTGTATGTCTGTGTGTGAGTCGCGGGATGTTGCACCCAGGTGAGTCATTGGCCCGTGGAGTGAAACCATGAGTTTCTCCTGTGTGGATGTTTATAGAGCGAGCGGTCCCTCCCAGATGTGCGTTCTCAGCTTGTAGTTAATTAATGACAGTGCTGTCTCTGTCACACATCAGCACGTGTCAAAATAGTCCCATGCACCTGCTCATTCATGCTGTACACATTGTTTGGTGTCCATTTTAAACTGACGACAACGTCGGCACGGTTTGTAACCCCAGTAAATCTCTGACTGCTTTTCTGAATTCAGACTTTTAGAACAACTTGAGAGCTTTTCAAGGTGCATACTTAGTTTAGCTGGTTATTTACATGTGTACATGCATTCAAATACACAATTAAAAAGCATTTACTAAATAGTGAAAAACAATTTTACACTAACATTCATTGTCATTTGTAATAAAACCGAGGCTTTCTAAGTTTTGTACCTGTAGATGGAGTGGTCTGAATTTTTTTCATTAAGAAAGCGAAAAGGACAAAAACTGGACATTTAGACAAAATCAAACAGCTGGAATCTCATAAATCTGTGGCACAATGAGCACCTGTCTGCACTCACTATGGCTACATCCATGCATCTGCCTTTTCCTGTTACACACAGTCCAGTTTGCATAAATAAAAAACAGTTTAATCCAGTTCTGGAGCTTTTTTCCAAACATTTCCAGTTAGCCTTGTCCAGGTGTTTGAAACATGTTTTAGTTGTGACTAAAGCAAAACTAGGGAAGGTCCACATTAAATATCAAACATTAATGCTGGCAGGAACTCTAATTGTCTGATACTCGGCTGATTAAACTCTGGGTTTCTGTGAAAGAGATAAAGAGAGAGAAGGTTTTTTTTTAAGAAATCACATGACCTGTGAGAAAAAAAGTGTTGTTTCATTTCCTCTTCATTCCTGTCAATAATCAGCCTGTTAAAACACTTTCACAACAGTCACTATCTCTAGATGAATAGAGGTCTAGATTCAAAGAAATCACAAGAATAAATCTTTGGCACATTTACATAACTGAGCTTCGATTAGTTGTGTGTCTCATAAATGAATTTGTCACAAAGAGGCATCATGAAATTGAATTGATCTACAGATCTTTTATTATTGCTAAAACATTACAGGACAAGGCTAAGAAAAGTTCAAACTGTGAGACAGTGGAGAAGCTAAAAATACTCACCTAAAAGAAAAACACAGCAAACATATGGCATTTCTGATAACAAAGCTGCACTCCAGCCAGTCTCACTCAAATTTTACTGCACAGATAAATCTGCAAGAGCACATGTGAAATGCAAGTATTAATCAGTTCCATGCACTCATGTGGATTTGAGCCTTCACAAGGCTGCCGTCCGCAACACGTGGCACGTTTGCCCCCGTCAGTGTGACGACCATATGTGACCATACACGACAATTTGTCAGTTTGTCCCTTTCTTCAGGAAATTTACAACCCGTTCACACACTCCTACAGAGAGATGGAGGTGTGTGTTTCAAGAGTGAGTGTAAATCACTTCACATATTCTTGTGTGTGTTCTGAGTGTGGATCTGCTAGAATGGTGCTTGTAAAAACACTGCGCAGCACAGTGTACTGGTGTTTTACAAATACTCACTTCATTACATGCATCATTTTTCAGATACAATAAGTGTTGTAGTTCAGTGAGTTACAGTTTTTAGGTCCCATCGTCCAACCCTATTGTGAACCAGTGTTGTAGCTGAGTCACTAAACCTTGAACTGAGTCAAGTATGGAGTCCCCGGTGTTCAAGCCTGAGTCAAGTCTGGCTCACCAAAGTTGAGTCAAGTTCACGTTACCCGAGTCCAAGTCCTCAAAGTCTCACACAGCTCTCACATTTTAAAAGCAGTTTAATCACTGTGTGTGACACAATATCCAAACACACTAATCAGAGGTGATGAGTGTGTGTGTTTTGATAGGGGGAGCATGTGCTTTGTGTGCCCGATACAGCCCGGCACAGGCGAACAGGTTTTAATATCTTATGTCAAATTATTATGGCCTATTACAAAAGACAAAAAAGTCGGAGTCCGGATGCAGTCACTGCTCGAGTCCAGGTCCAAGTCATTCATTCTCAAGTCCAAGTTGAGTCACGAGTCCTGACTGGAGTACTACAACACTGCTGTGAATGTACAGTACCTCTAGTTGCACTTGTGGCTCTTTACTGCAGCCTTGTTAGTTACATGTTACCCTGCTGTGGGATTTGTAAGCTCACTGACTCACAAACAGACAACAGAAATATTTGGTAGATTAATTTTCATCATCATGTCCTTGTCAGTGTGAATAAATGTGAACCTGAGGTAGGGACCTCTCCCTCCTCCTCCTCCTCCTCCTCCTCCTCCTCCTCCACTCCCCTCCCCCTGGAAACCTCGGCTTCCACAGCAGACCTTTATCATCATTTTAATACGCACTCTATTAAAATAGCATTCATAAAAATAGTCAGCTAAATGAAACCCCATCCTTCTCCGCCCCTCTCCGCTCCGTGCCCGTGGCTCTGCCCAGACCAGCTGGAGCCTCCGCAGCCGCATGAAGCAGTCAGGCACACATGGCTGTGCTCTCCAGTACACGCATGCACACACAGTCCTGCCTCATATGATACTCATCTGCTGAAGGAAGGAAGCAGCCTCCGTGTTCAGTACACACAACACATTAACACACTGTACCTACACAACACGCATGCTGAGCTACACAGAGAAACGCACTCATCCTCAAGTTCACTGATAGTAGTTTATGCTGTTCTGAAAGTTTTGACTTCTTTCTTCCACTCCATGTACGCTGACACACTAACATACGTCATGCACACACAACCCAGCAACAGCGTCACTCACTGTGCCATTTTTGAAAGCAAGACATTGTCAGGCATTATTGATCTTTTAGATTTAATTATTGAACTTGTACACACACACACGTAAGCAAGATTCTTCTTGCTGCACAGACAATTCAGCCTTCAGCTGAGCCACTACACTGGCTCATTTTAAGAACTGTAACAACATATTTGGTAGGCTGATATGTGCAGATATTTGATAGATTTAAGAAGAACCTGAACAGATGAGTGGCGAAACTACAAGTGCAGATGTTTCCATACAGGCCACGACGGCTCACTGATCGGTTTGATAAGTACTTATATCATAAGCTTCAACTTTCACCATCACCAGATCTCAACCCAGCTATGGGGGATGTTTGTATGGCTTGTACCCACAAGCCAAATACTGTGTATGTGGCATATGGAGACAGCCTGTCTACATTCTGGAGGTGTTATCTGACCATCAGCGGCTAGCATAGCCCCTCTGGCAGCATGGAGTGAGCAGCTAAGAACATGGAGATAAGACAATCTCTTGGCTACCTTGGTTATCTCCTCTCCTGGTTGACAGACTAACCATGTACCGACATCTCCAGTCTGCACGCTTTGGGTTCACCCGTTCAGTCGACACAGAGCTGGCATCACAACTCCATCCAATTCCTGTTAAGATGGCAAACACGCCAGCATCGCAGGAGTGTGTTACTGCAATTCGCAACTGAAAAAAATAATTTTCGAGGTTTGTTGATGTCAAGTGCGTCAGTGACCGTGTTATTAGTTTATAGCAGGCACATTAGTGGCCTTACAGTGACCATGTTGTTCCGTTAAAGTCCAGCACAGGAGGTGTGTGTGCTATATGATTCCTTCAGCCTGTGCAAGCTCACACGTTTTGGCACTGTGTCCATGTGTTAATGTCTTTTAAGCCAGAAAAGCGAGGGAGGAATTCCCTCTTCAACAAGTTTCCTCAAAAGGAGCGCAGCTGTGCGTCAACTTGATTTCCTACCTTTGTTTTTCCCTGTTTTGTAGAGACACCCATCCCCATATTTTGTGGTTATGGGAACATTTTCTGTAGGTTTACAGAGTGAAATCCTCACGCTTTCAAGAGATGCGACACTCCCACACAAACACAGACACGCGATGAGAGCGTATTTTTCCCCATTGATGGAGAAAGAAGACAAAGACAATGTCGGTTGCACTTCTTATTGCGTCAGGATTTCAGTGTGGATGGAAAGAAGTGTGGAGGCACAAAAAGTGGTCTTAAGGAAACAAGGTGGGGTGTTGAAAGAGGAAGGGAGGGGTTGAGGGAGGGGAAGAAAAGGAGGCAGGCGGAGGAGTGGAAGTCACAAAAAAACAACAAGAAGACGCTGTGAGGACAAATCCAGACAGAAGGTTGTTGTCACTAACAGCCCACACATGATACGTTTGGTTTCAGGAAGTGATGGGGCTCATAAAGTGTCTTAAGTCCGTGTCTGTGTTTGTGTGTGAGAAGGTGTTGTGGTAAATCGGCTTGTGTGAGCTTTTTTCAGAGCCAAACAAAAACTAGAGCAACTGCGATGCGTGCTGCATTGTGGTCGGTGTGTGTATGAGCAGGCGCGCATGTGGGCATGTGTGACGATGTAGGTGTTCCACATAGTACAGGACATGTATGTGGGAAACACTGTATGCACACCAAGGACAGATGAAAGGGAAGAGGTGCTTGGGCAGGAAGTGAAGAACAAAAGAAACACCATCTGATTTATCAGACGGGTACAGATTGGGGTGATCAGATGGAGGAAAAAGATGATGGAGAGACAGGAGAAAGTGGCTGCAACAGAACATGAGGGAACTGAGAGACTGACAGAGTGAGAGACAGTAAAGTGAAGGAGGAGACAATAACTGTAGTAGCGGAAGGGAGTTAGCAGTAAACAATGAGAAGCCAGTAACCACGTTGTGCACCTGGCAAAAACAAAACCACAGCCCCAGTTGAAACAGACTTTGACACCTTAAGAACACCTTTAACCGTTTCACCACCGCAATCAAGGAAAAGCAACACATTCATTTCTAATTCAAATGTTGAAAGCCAGTTTTTACTTTGAACAATAGGAAGTGGATTATTTTGAAGAAACCAAAGTGGGCAGCAGAGTTGCCACAGCCAAAATGATCAAGAGTGACTCATTTCCTCTGTTATCGGACGCTTCTCTAATTTACTACACAAGTATCAGGCTCATTAAACAGATAGCAAAGTAAACCACAGCTGATGAGACATCTCATCTTCTGCTAAATTTCAGTTACTACCTTTTTTAAAAATTATGTTTCTGCTAAATTCATTCTTCATATGCAGGTAGTGGTGAATCTGCGGACATAAAAAAATAATAAATCCGGCAGTTTGAATTTTTTCTGGTTCTGGATTTTGGTGCACAGTCATTTCTGGCTCCCAGGGACTCACAATATTGTTGAACATTCCCCTTTTCATTAAAACCCATGGCCTCAACTTTCCTTATGTAATAAAATATTAATTCTAATGTGAGTGTTCAGTGCCCCTGGGAGGCAGAATCACAACTACAGTACACTGGACAAGAAAGAAGTGCACGTGCAGCAGTACCAGTCACAGTATTTAATGTTTTTGGTATGGTTTTTTTTTTTTTTTTTTTTTTTTTTTTGGACTGCAGCTACTACAGTTTCAGAATGTTACTTCTGCAGAACACCCCGTTCACACAGCCACACAAATCCAGGCTTGTTAAACACATAGATTCTAATTAATAATCAGTAATCAATCAAAGTAATCAAATCCCAGTTTCTGGTTTCTGTGTAGAGCGGGAGTTATTTCTAAAACAAGTCCCTCAGGGATACTAGAAATCTGGGGAAAGTACAGTATGAAAAACAGCGATTTGTCCAGTTGAACAGCTGCATTACTCAACATCAGTCAAAACCCTGAAAATTCAAGTGAAAGATGAACTTCAGTCAGGTAAAGGCACTTTGGAAAAGATTTTGTAGTGTGGCTCAATCATTCTCACTATGTTTTTAAACCCTCTGTTTTCTACAGCATAGTGTGATTTTGTGTCTGCAGCGATAAACATCCCTATAGATCGGATTCTACAGCAAAAGGCTGCTGAAATGCTGCAATGTGAAGTTGCTGGTGTCTTGGCGATGTTGCTAGAAATGTGTGGCTGTGCTTCATGTATCATCATCCTCATATGGCACCAATCATCTGGCTTTTTTATTTTCATTCAGAGGACGGTACGTAGCTCTGGCTGACAGACACACAGACTCCATCAATGACGGAAGCATATTTACAGCAAGCACAGGCGCGGTCAGCCCGTTGTCAGGACCCCATTGAGACTCACTCTCTCACACTTCTTTCTTTTCTCTCTGTCTCTCTCCTGCTCCTCACTCTTGCTCTCATTTTTTTTTCTTTTTGTCTTTAAACATGAGCCCAAGGTTGTAATGCTGCCAATTAAAGGCAGCCACAGCTCTGACACTGTCACAAACAAGCAGCGCAGTGTGAATGCCAGCCAGGCTCCAGTTGATCCCCCGCAGAGCCGCATTAATCCCAGGCCAATAGAGGGAATACTGCTTTCAATTAAGCATCCATTAGCTAAACATCAAGTCAGTGGTATACTGTTTTGATTAGAGGAAGCAAGGGAGAAGACTGAGAAGACTCTTTCTTTTTTTTGTGAATTTCACCACAGGGAGAGAGAGAGAAAGAGAGAGAGAGAGTCCCCAGATGGCCCTGGAGACTCCCTGCTGCCACTTAGTTTGTTTAGAAGAGTCTGATCATTTAGAAGAGAGGGGTCTAACATAAAGTAATGAATAGTATGATTATTGTTATTTCACAAATACAGTATGAAGACAAAACAGTGGCAAGACCAGGAGCATGAATCCATGTTTTTAAATGATAAAATGAAAGCTGAATATTTTGTGTCCATGTTGAAATTTCTTAGTTTCTATGTACGAATGGACAGAAACAAACACATGAAACTAAATGTAAAAAAATCATATAAAGTAAAAATATAACATGGCAAACATATCTATGTACACATTTACAACTGCACAACAGAAACGCTTTGTTCTTTTTCCCCCACTATGACAAAGATTATTATAAAGTTTGCATCTTTGGTTTTTCCATCCAAAAACACACAACTCTCCCCTTTACCTCTCTCACCATATCTACCTTTACGCCCCCTCCCCTATTTGCACGATCCAGCATTCATAGTTACACAAACACTTGCGGCGATCGTATCAAGCCAAATGAACACAGGGACCAGTAAATGCTAATGTGCGTCATTACATTTACTGATTTACTGAACCTCATCTGAAGGCTGCCTTGTTGGAGGACAGACTGCTCTGTAGCTTTTTTTTGGTACAGAATCTCTTGAATCTTGAAATTATAATCATGAATATCCATTTTGCTCATGGCAAAAGAAAAATAACCAAATGTCAGTCGAGCGAAGCTGTGATGAGTGAGACATCCATTTTGTATTTGCAATACAAAAATATACTGAGGGCAAAATCTTTACCGTATTTTGACAATACGGGTCTTCTCTGAAGTGCATCTCTCTTTCTCTCTCTCTTTCTCTCTCTTTCTGTGTGTGTGTGTGTGTGTGTGTGTGTGCAAGTTCGTCATGGCTTTGTGTGTGTGTTTGTGTATGTATGCGCCTGCCTGTGTTCGTTGTGTACAGTTAGGCGAGGTTAAGCCTGTTGTGGTTTACCATGGAAAATAAAGGCCTCGAGTCTTATTGTCACCTGAACAGCAAACACGCACACGCACACACACACACACACACACACACACACAGCCCCTCACTAACTGTGTGCTGCTGTTGTGTTGTTAATGGAAGATTTTAAAGGTTCACTTGCTCAATTGTATCTCCTCTTGTTTTTCTTTTACTGCTTTAAAAGAGATACAGTTACTTTCTGCAGAGGCATCTGGGCTACAATGGAAAAACATCACAGATAAAGAGAGCAATGCAGCTGAACAAAGTCTTTTAGATAGATGATGAAAGAAAATTCAATGTAACTTGACCCAGCTTCAACAAATCCTTTGAAGGAGAAACACTGAGAGATAGACACTTCATTCTTATTATAAATATGTAACTGTCTCCTAAAGCCTATCACCAGTAGGGCACTATGGGAGAGAACACAGTGCTGTAGGAATGATGCCTTTTTGTAGGCCAAGCCGGAAGTTAGCATCACTCTGATTACTTTGACAACAAGCCAGTGGGATTTTTGTATGACCTTCTAGATTATTGCAGAAAATAAGCTCTGTAACAAACAACAGTTTGACACTTACACATTTTGCTCAGCAAGATAATCCTCACAGGTGAACATCACTTTATGATGTTTGAAGCTCAAATACAATCGCCAGATGTAAAAAAAGTTATGTTAGTCTATAAACGAACTACACCAGAGTCCCATGACTTCACCGCCATGACTTCCAACTTGTAATCTAATTTAGCGCATTTACTTCTTCTCCAAAATCTTCTCCCCTTAGCGAGACCCGATCTAGCTACAGATCATGGCTGTGTTGGTTAATTAGAATAGTTTGCAAGTGTGCGATAGTTAAAAAATAAAGAGGCTGTAAAGGTGAACTAGTGAGTAGATGAGTTTCCGTGTTCGGTGTGGTGACGGCTAATATCCTAGACGACCTCTGTAGTCTGATTTAGCCACTTGTTAGCAACCGCTTTTTTTAAGACATGTAAAAGCCTTAAAAAAAATCATGAGTGGGGTATTTATGGATGTATTTTATGTCAGAGAACAAAAATCTCTTGGCCTTAGGTTAACCACAGACCTAATTTCAGGTGTCGAACCGGAGAACCAGAAGTGCAAAAATGCTAACTCGGTTCCTGGCTTTCGGACTCGCTGCTACCTAAGCCTGTGACAATGTTTGATGATTTTGTTATAAGTTATTGCAGTTTTAGTTTTAAGATAATTTTGTGCTTTTTGTGCATCAGTTACTTTGCAGATGCATCAACCAGTCAAAGAGGGTGGGGACAACTTGAGATGTGGTCATGGAAAGGAGCCTGTTTCCAAGTGTTAGTGTTGCACGAAAGACCCGATAAGCAGCAGAGCAAACCAGAAGTCTTGGCAATTCAAAAACCTTGTTACACAACATTAAATTATTTTATGATGTGCTGGCAGTGGATAAGGTGCTTCTTCATGTACCAGTCATGGAAAAATGGTGGAGTTTGATGAGTGAACTAAGCCTGTTCGTGCTTTACAATGCCATCACATGCAGTAGCTGCAGGGAGAAAAGGGAGCAGTGATTTCTGGTTTGGCTGCAGTCGAACCGCTTCCTTTTTTGGTTCCCCTCCATGTTTCTTTTGGACCGAGATTAAAATGAGTGAGGGATGGAGATAGGAAGGGACTTTTAGATTAGGAAAGTTAAATACAGATGGAGAGAGAGACATTAAGAGAGTAAAGAAGACGAGGTGCTGACAGAGCTTGTTTTATTAGTCATTTTGTGCATTTACCAGTTTTCTAGGTCTAATTTCTTTTGCTGAATGTGTACATTCTTTGTTCCTGCACTTTCAAAAAACTTTGTTGGCCTCTAATAAAAACACTAGCAAACTGACATGCCAAATAACACCTTTCAATTTCAGATCTAATCTCAAATGGCATCAAATTATTTTTATAGATGTTGACTAGACAATCTCATCTCAAGATCTGTTTAGTTGGACCATTTGATTGTAGCACATGATCCTGATCTTCCTGATTTTTAGCCAACATGGACGAAAAATGCTGGATTCATGTCACCTGCTGCTGAAGGTTTTCTCAGCTCCAGGTTCCAAGGTCAGAAACACAGCCGCATCATCAGTTTAGTGACGTTGTGAGAAATTACGAAGGCTATCCTGAATGGCTTTTTTGGGGGGCTTCAGAACTTTGGTAGTAATAATCGGATATTCACCAAAAGGGGGGCACTAGCTGCAACACGTTTCTATGGTACAGCCCTTTCAGACAGCTTTCTGTCATTCAAACACAGGACACTTTTGCGTTACGCTCCTCAGGGTGTCGACATTGAACAAGATGAGGGCGCAAGGCACTGCGTCAACCAGTCACATATGAGGGAAGAAGGCTCTTGTTTACCTTGTTAGCATGAGCATTCACTGATGAAGTTGGGCCACGATTACTCCACCATAACAACACGCCATGCATTTTCGTTAGTGCTGGATGTTAAACTGTGTTTTTTATCTATCAATGCTGACATAGCGGTGGTAGAATTGGTGCTAAGGTAGAACAGGCAGCGAACAAATATCCAAACAGTCAAATAATTGGGTCCAGCCCTAGAAATTATTATATGTGAATTATCAGATAATGTAAATGTGTTTCCAAATTGGTCTCACAAGTTGCATTTATGAGTAGTACTGTATATTCGGTATTTAGCAAAGCCCCTAATAGCGTTAAAATTCGTGCTGCAACTTCATTCACAAAATTAACCAAAGAGTAATGAGCAACATTTTTATATTGAATGTATTGTTCAGTTTCAGGCAAGATAAGCAGAGTGAAGATGTTGCCTTGGTCTCTGGAAACTCACCACAGCAAAGATGAACAAATAAGAAATGTAATTAGTCACTGTCACTGCCAAAGGCTGGGCCACGTCAACTGAACCTTGTCTGGTCTTTAAATAATAAATTCATGTAAAAATGGAAGATTTATCCTTGTTTTCAAGTGTTGTCCATGCTGTGTGCTGTATGTTGTGTGGAGACTATCGGCGCCATCGCAGGGCGGTTGGAGCCTGAAGGCAAAGCAAATCATAAAGGCTGCTGATGGTTAGCCGCTTGGCTCTGGTGGCCCTGCGCTGAGAGAGGAGAGGCCCGGGAACAATTATAGCTTGGTAGGAGTAACGGAACTGAGCCAGGCAGCTGCTGGTTCTTCTCTGCAATATGCAATGTGTGTGCACATGCTTGTGCTTGTGTGTGTTCACAGGGCGCCCACAGGGAGCAGTGCTCTCATATACAGCCACATATTTACGTTACAAATCACGACTAAACAATTCAGCCAACCACAGATGCAAATATTGGACGTTTTAACAGACAGGAGGGACGGGCACAAGAATGCAGGGGTAAGAGGATGAAAACAAAGGATGGATTTATGGATGAGTGACAAGAATAAAGTAGTAATCTTTTAAAGGACCATTCCAAGTTTTTTTTTTTTTTTTTTTTTGGAAGACTGCCTCTTTGATGCTGCTGTTCTGATCTGTGTGTGTTAAAGTTATGAATTAGGGTCTGGGATAGGGAAATGAATATTTAATGTCTATGCTGTGTGAATGTGTTCCTGTGTTGGGTCCAGGCTGGGAAATCAAATCTATCTATGTGGGAAGGTTTGAATGCAGGCTATACATTTTTAGTTTTTAGAGGCGTGGAGTTCAAGCCAGCTATTGGTTTCTATTCATCTCTGTACAATATGAAAATAATTTGTAGTTCACTTGGAACATATTTGTCTTTTGTAAACCAAGACACTGAACACACACTGAGGTTGTTTAGGGCTGTAACTAACAGTGGTTATAAGATAAGAAGACTCTACTGTCATTGTACTGCTGTGCAAAACAAAGAGATGATGATGATATGAGTAGAAACTTCATGCTGTAGTGTTCATCAACATAACTCCAACAGTGTGGGCACAGAAAGCTGCACTGCCACTTATTTCTTCCTTAGATGGCAGGGAGGTGCATTCGTTTTATAGTTTGTGCAGTCCATAGGAGCGGTCATTAAAAACGCATCTATATTAAGCAGCAATAGCCACCACCTGGTGGTCGAACCAGGTACTACAGCAAACTACATCACATTTTATGACTGTTAACCCCGCGCTGTCGGTTAATATATTTTTAACCAATTACATTCAAAACAGCAATTAATCAATAATCGGTTAATCATTCCTAACATAAACATAGAGTTGTAAATTAAATAAGGGGTAGATTATGACAAATAACCTGTAGTACAGACAATAAAACAGGTTAAGATGGCGGCACGCATAGACACAGCACCGAAAAAGTTCTAACAATGGTTTTACCCATCAAATAATCTGCTGATTATTTTCTCAATTAGTCAATTAATAGTTTGGCCTATGAAATGTCAGAAAACAGTGTAAAATGCCGATCAGTTCTCCAGAGATAGAGATAACAACTTCACATTGCTGAGTGTGTATACAAACGTTGCCTGTGATAGAATGTAAATGGGCAAAAACATTTGTACGGTCCTACCTGCAGTAAGAAACTAAATGGAGTAGGACAGATGTAGAGAGCTGCAGCAAAACTGGATTATTGATCCAGTTAAGATTGTTTTTTTTATTAGTCATATGTATCTTGTGTGGGAAAAGGTCCTTACACACATGCTATGCAAGAAACTCGGCTAAAGAGAAGTCATCCATAACTTAACTGCAAAGTTTTGCAAGACATTTGCTGCTTTGTTCCCACCACAGCTGTAGAGGAAGCCTTACAGAGCTCTTACCAGGTCCTGAGACGGAAAATTCACGGGGGCGTCTGACAGAGAAAATCACGTGGCCATGTTCTCCACATGACACCTACAGCCGAGACTGTCTGCTGATTTACACTTTAAGGTGCTTAAAGTTTACTCTTAGATGAGGAGCACAAAAAGAAGAAAAGACTGAAGGAGTGAGTAGATGACAAGAGCTGATATCAAGGCAGAGGTCCCTAAGTAAAGCCAGCCACTTTTTTAGGGGTAATAATTACACACTGTGAACAAGTCACCATGTTATTAGTACAGATGATCGATAGCAGAATATCAGCCCCTCTGTTATCCAACCAGTCAGCTTGGCAGGCACTGAGTGAACCACAGGCCTGCCCATGCTCTCCAGACAACCTTCGTACACACACACACGAAGATATGCACACAGAATTTTCCTACGTGGTCATGTATGGGCACATTCTTAAATAGACAACAGGAAATAAATGGGTGCGCATATACTCAGACAAACATGACTATAGAGTACAAACACACAACTACACGGACAAACGTGCACACACAGATGAACATGACCGTACAGTACAAATACATAATTTGCAGAGAGAACACTGTGCCCAAGAGACGGTGAGTGGTGACAGGTGGTCTCTCTGATGCTGCTGCACAGTGAGGCCTACTGGGCCTGTGCATGCAGCTCTGTGGTAGAACGCTGGCTCTCGCAGGGTTTTGGACAAAGTCCACATGTGGTCAGCTGGATGGTAGCGCCCTCGCTTCACTCCCCCACTGCACATGTTGAAATGCTCAGCACAGTTTATGGCCCCAAACAGAGAGCAAAGTCTTTTCGCTTTGTTCTTACAGTTTCTTTAACTTTCAGAAATATTACATTCATATGGACGGATGCTTTAAAGTGTAATTTCTTCATTCCCACACTGCATTATTAACAGTCCTGGAACAAATGTGTGTGATTTTGCACACTGAGGGAGTGAACTTCATGAAAATGTGCAGACAGTTGCTTTGATTTGGTTTTGGAGATGTTATGCTTGTGTAACTCGGTATCAGGTTGAAACACTGGGGACTTTCTTGGATAGAACACCAGGCTAAATAATGCCAGTATCACTAAACAAACAAAGGAGGACGCATCACAGAGTTTACAGAAGTAAAAGGTTAAAGATGATTAAAAACATTCAGTAAAACGTTTTTTAATGGCATTTTAAATTTGTCGAATTCTGGCTTGCAGAAAATGTGTTTCAGGTTTTTTGGCTTGCAGCTACAACTAGTGCTTGCTGTACAAATATATATAGAGAAATATAAAATTGGTACTAAATAAGTATTATATTGGGAGCCAGTATTGCAGTCAAGGTTGGTATCTTATCCTAAATTTAGGAATAATACCCAGCCCTAGCCAGAACACAACAAATGTATGGTGTGACCTCATATAAGTTTTTTAAAGTTATTTAATCATTGGAAAAGTTTAAGAGGCTGTAGCTATTATTTTACAAGAATATGCAGCGCATAGTCACAGTGGCAGATGCACTAAATGATTAAAAGTTTTCCAAAGTTAGTAAATCACCTCTTGACCCTTCTCGAAGGATCCCACCGCCCTGGGTTAACACAGACTGTCCTGTAGCACCAAACAGACTACGCACAGTTAAACCTGGCAGGGAGTGCATCTCTTCTCTCCAACAACTCTTTGAGTTCCTGGAGATAAAAGCAGGTGGTGCAACATCAAATCAATAGGCCCATCAATGGCAACATCTCCTGAAGATTAAAGAGAAACTCACCCAGAGACAGAGATCGAAGGCAGGGTGCTAATACAGGACTAGACCAGGCCAGTGGAAGGAGGTTTAATTGATGTGTAGAAGGGAAATGGATGAAAAGGGTGGGGGCTGACAATGTTGTGTGTTTGTATGCGGAGGTTCCTTTTGTAATCGGTTAACACGCTTTTCTTTGTATACATCCATTAGTAAGAGTTTGTTTATGTATTTAGCTGTGCGTCTGTACATTAATGTTTGTATCCTCTGTTTTACTGAACCTCGGTGTCTTTGGCTCTTTTTTAAACATAGTTTTTGGTGTTCACTCCCTCCCCGTCCAGTTGTGCCTGCTGTGCTTCTTGCTTTCATTATCCTATTTTATCTGCTTTTCAAATTCACAGTGTTTGATCCATTAAAAGGCTTCAA
>NW_018127999.1:716772-725959 GCF_001952655.1 Monopterus albus
ATGTGGGTCTGTGTGTACACAGTATATTGTGGTGGAGTTTCAACTGAGCCATCACTATTGTTATTGGTTACAACTGTGCTTTTCCTGCCTTCACAGAACAAAATGTTTGCAGTGACAGTTGCACAATACTAGTACTACAAGTCCTGCATGTGCCCACACCAAGTACTGCAAAAAGATTTTGACATATTCCTGATTAGAAGCTGCTATAAGCTACAATGTGGTGTTTTGTTTATAGCTTATTCTTCCGCATTCTAGCTCTTCTTATTTTAATTTCTCAATGGCGAATACAGATACCACCACCTTCTGGTAGGGGGAGTTATTTCTGTCAATCAGGTGCATTACGTACATGCTAGTCGGCCAATGGCTGTAGCCTGTGCGGTGCGTCGCTGCTAGTTCTTTCAGGTTGGCTTGGTGTGTCTCTGCCCTAAGACAGTATGCCCAGTTTGAACACTGATCTAAATGATGGGCCTGTCTTTTACTTATCAGAGCAGAATCTCTTGTTGATACAACACATGAGCAGCATCTCAAAGTTCTTATGTAACAGGTGGTTGTGTTTGGCACTGGCAATGTCCATGCTAACGCTGGAAAGCTGCTCACGTGCCCCAGATTAAAATAAAAAGTAAAAATCATTCCTTTCCTTTGATGACCCAAAACTGTTTCAGTATTTAACTACAAAAAATGGCAAAAAAGTCATTTAACTACTTGAATCACTATGTAAATATGAATGTAATTGAACTACCAGCAGGCTACTGCAAATGTAGATCAACTACGTGTAGTTCACTGCTTCCCAACACTGACCGGGTTACTTCCTTAGGTAGCTAATGGTCTGAGATGACGACTGTGGGTCTGTACCAGTAACTTTATTCCAGCGTTTAAGCAATGAACTGGAACCATAAACGCTCTTCAGCCTCATTTCTGATGTTAATCCTTCCAAACGCTGACCAGAATCTTCTGTCGAACAGGGAAAACCAATGAAACGTAGTGTGCATTCCTTCAGCACAGCTTGTCACAACCATATTTTGCACTCCCCTTTGAATAAAAACCCCTTCTAAATGAGAGCAGCATGTAGGGAGGAATAGAGTTAGGGAATGTACAAAAATATTCTTTCACAGCGAGGAGACCGCAGGACGGGGGCCTGCGCTGAGCTGCTCTGTGTGGTTGTGGCCCAGGGTTTGTATGCTCTCTATCTGAAGCCACATCAGAACCCTGAGCTTCGTGTAATGTGATCTGGATGGCCAGAGGAGGGCTCCCCTTGGATTCACAGGCACCACCACTGAGGTGCAGTGCAGGAATGGGCGGGCGGGGATGTGAGCCTAAGCTCAGTAACAAACAATTATGGCTGCGGGTACTGCGACTTTTTAAACAGGCGGTTTGCTGCCACAGGGACGGTGCTCGTGACATTTGTATCAGTGTCTGTTTTCTATTTATCTTTCTTAGCCTTCTTTCTTGTTTGTGTATGGAATGAGCTTTTCTCCCATTGAACACAGGATGGACGGCGCTTTTTAGGAGGTCAAGTTCAACATCAGCCACAAAACCTACAGCACACTAAAACCATGGGTGGCTTCTGCAGGACTCAAGCGTCCATCCTTGACAGCGTTCCTGACTTTGGCTGTTCTCCTTACAACTGCTGCTGTCTTGTTCTGTCCTTTCTGCCTGTGCATGCCTCCCTCTTTCTCTTTAACTTTCATCCCCTCGATCTCCTTCTACACTCGCTTCCCGTGCAGTCACCCTGCTTACCCAAAGTCTTGAGCAAACAAACAGGCAGCGGGTGGCTCACATCTCCTATCTGTAACTCAAGCCAGTCAAACTACAGCAAGGATGTTCATCAAACACATGAAGTGCAGCTCTCAGCATCATAGAGGGACGAGATGTTTTACCATCATGGCTTGGACTCGGTGCACAGAGATTATCCCGGCATTTAACAGAGATTAAAATTATGTTTATGGCATTTCTTCTTTGTTTTGATAAAGAACACACCAGCAGAAGGTGGGGATGACAGAACGGGGAGGACATCACATCAGATTTGTGAACACACGTCAAAGTCACTTTGCTTTGGGGGTTAAATGCACCAAAACTCTGGATTGTAGCATCATCAAAACGAAGACTTGCACTTTAGAAATTGTATTAAACCACAAGAAAATGTTCCAGTACAGTACAGTTAGTTACAGACTTTCACTCAATCCCTTATGTATGTTTTTTTTAAGACAAGGATTTTTTTTTTCTTCAGGGCTTCTGTCTTTTTCTCAAGGACACTGATGCAGCTGTGCAACAGTAACTGACTGCAGGCGTTATATATCACACAGAAGAGCATCGTATCCCCCCGAGACCAAGCCAAACCATTTGTGGTAACACACACAACAACTTGTAACGATAAATGAAAGTCAAGAGGAAAACCAGAGCTGTTTTTCCAGGTGTTTGGACAGAACTCCAGAGTATAGTTCTCATGTTTGTCTCTGGCTGAACTGTTCACTCCCGGTGAAAGGGGTCTGGTAACATTCAATGTATTTAAGGCATTCAAACACTTGACTGAACTTACTCGGAAGTAAAGTGTGTGTCCTTTAAATTTCTTCAGGTTTACCCGTGAAATCAGTTGCTGTTTTTCAAGTGAACGCGATTCAACCTTCACAGACACCACGTGTTTTTGTGACCACAATGACAATGTAAAGATTATTGAGATTATTGATTAATTGCTGTTTGATCAATTAGTGGTTTGGTCTAAAAAGCATCAGAAAACTGAAAAAAAAAATCATCAGATGTCTCTGTCCAACAGTGTCAATCCCTATAACTGTGAGAGGAGAAAAAGTGTCTAATTCCTCCTGGAACAGTTGCTGCAAGGGCTTGACATTTTGCATTGAAAAATGATTTAAAGGATTAATAGATTACCAGAACAGCTGTAGATTAATTTTCTACCCTTTTCAGGGGTCCAGTAACAAGTGACCTTCCATCTTTTCTGCCTTGAAAACTGATGCGCCCAGTTCCTACAGGTGTCCCAACTGATGACTGACAGCAACAAATTCTCTCTGTGCAAAGGCAGCGTTGGAAAAGACTGTTACTACACCCTCTGAGGCAGGGGTGGCCAATTCCAGTCCTCGAGGGCCGCTGTCCTGCTTGTTTTCCAACTATCCCTGCCTGACTTGCTGCTGATTACCTGGCTCAGGTGTGTTCAGCCAGTCAGAAGCTGGAAGATACCAATTCACTTTATCTTTCCTCGACAGCGGCCCTCGAGGACTGGAATTGGCCACCCCTGCTCTGAGGCTTCATTTGGAAAAAGGACACTAAACAAAGGACTTCAGAGCTAATGAGCGTTCGGCTGTTGGATTACACTGATAACAACTGGAAAAGTGGAGGTGTTCTAAAGTTTTGCACCGATACGGTAAAAGTGGATAATTTGGGGTGAAATGACCCTTTAATAACTAAACTTTGCATCACTCTCGCTTTTTGCATTATGTTCTGTCCGTTGAAATGAAATGAGCGGTGCAACAGATCTTATGATCAAGGGCTGGGACTTTTTGCAGGCTGTGGTTAAAGTGGTTGCCATGGTTACTGCATGTTTTCTCACTGCTGTATGGCGTGTAGGTGGGCGGCCCAGCTCAGCAGGTGGGCCGAGTGAGGGTAGGGAGGAGGAGAGGTACAGTGGAAGGAGAGAGAGAGAGAGAGGGCAGGGACTGTTGGGAGGTGGGGCACACTGCACATCTAGAGGAATCGCTCCAGCTGCTGGCCTAAAGGGGATTATTCAGACAGAATAAATCAGAATATGAAAGGAGAGAGAGGGACAGAGCACTCCTCTCTTTACGCTTCTGTTCATCCAGTACTCCTCTACTCCTTTTTTCACATTCATACCTCCTGTTCTTGTTTTTGTCCTTCGTTTTGTTCTTCAGTTTCGAGTCAGTCAACAGGGAACTAATCAGAAAACAGCAATCACCTTTTGGAGTGTTGGTCAAACAAAAGAAGCATTTTGAGGACATCCTGGTCTCAGAGGAACCAGAAACAGTTCAGTTGTTGTGAAAACAGTGGAACCTTGGATTGCGAGTATAATTCATTCCGGCAACGTGCTCGTAATCCAAAGCACTCGTATATCAAAGCAAATTTCCTCATAAGAAGTAATGGAAACTCAGGTGATTCATTCCACACCCACTTATCTATATAAAAATGATTACAGTAATAAAAATAGAGTATGAAGTAAAAATAAAACCAAATAACCTGCACTTTACCTTTGAAAAGAATTGTGGCTGGCATGAGGGGCCATTGTTGCAGTATAGATGTTGACTATACGAGTGAAGCGTGAGAACCATCGGCTCAGTTGTGATGTACGTCACATGACGCTTGGCAGACAAAGCGTACGTACTACTCGCTCGTATATCGAATCAACATTTTTTGCTCGTCATGCAAAGCAATTGCAATCCAAGGTTCCGCTGTATGTGGTCTTCAGCCAGTTTGAAGCCTGCGTGGGTCAGAGGTCGGCACTTTAGGCCTTTGTTCTGATGCGGTTTGTGTTTCCCATCTGTTTTTTTCCATCTTCTTTTCTCCTAAATTGTCATGTAGTATCTGTCAAATGAATAAAATAGCCAAGAGGAAGGTTCCTTTGACCTGGAACAGCAAGAACAATCAGCAGCTAGCACAGTAATAATGAACACTTTCAGCCTTTTTAAAGCAAAAATGATCTGATCCTGCTTCTGAAACAAGAGGATTTGCTGCATTTCTCTGTTTTGCCTTTGGTTTTTGCGCTATTTGTCAGACAAAACAAGGCATCACACCAGGAAACTGGCATTCTTTCACTTTTTTTTATATTTAATAGAATTTAAAATGGATAAAAAAAGAATGGAGAAAAATCAGCAATAGAAATATTTGTCAGAAGCTGTTGTAATGCAAAGCCAGAACGTACTGTGTTATTAAGCAAATGACTATTCAGAGCTTCAAGCTGAGTCAAACTGTTAGTTTAACCTAATTACTGGCAAAGCTCCATCATCATAGAAAGAATGTAGAATGAAGATGTGTATGGGGGCCCATCCTTTGAATAATATTTACACTTTTGCAAGTGCACAAATGAATTAACTCAAATGAATAAACCTTTGAAAAATTACACAAAACTGTGAGAAATGCCCTGCACAATTTCTGACACTCCAAATAGTTTCATTTAAATGTTTGGTTGTTTTGTCTGACAGTCTAAAACCCAAAGATCTGCAGAAAAGCAGAGAATGCTAACATTTTAGATGCTAGAACAAGCAAACATTTGTCATTTTCCCTCAGTAAATTAAATTAAATGATTAGTTCAAAGCTACTGACTGGTCATTATAAATCTCCTTCCATATTGCGCCATATTCAGCACTGGCTGTGTCCTTGTAATGTTTGATTTTTAAGCCCAAATACTTTGGTTACTGGTTAATAAAACTTTTTCAAACAAAAGGCAGGAAAATGAAACTGGATTTCCAGCTCCAACCATGTCCTGCGCACATCTTCTATTTTATTGTTCTGTGGTCGTATTTGTGTAGTAAATAGATAATGGCAGACAGGAAACTCTTCACTGAAGGGGTTTTTTTTTATGTGTGGTGGCATTTCCCATTTGGGCACATGGTCTAGTATTTAGGCTGAGCTGGTTAGTGAAAGCTGTTTTCGGCAGCCATAGGTTTCACAATGAGTGAGCGATAGACGCACTCATCTCAGCAGGGGACGGGACCACAGACCTTACGGACGGGATCACAATCACACTGGGGATCTTTGAGAAGAAGAAAAAAAACAAAGCAGCAGGGCCTGGTGTTTCCTTCCAGTGCCGTAGGTAGGAGAAGATTCAGCAGAAGGTCACCTTGAGGTTTTCTTGTCCCTCATGATGACTGGGCAACTTTCATCCCAAACCACAGCTGATAGATACATAAGGTTTGATAAACACTGATGTAAGTTTGAGATGTCTCACTAGAAACTCAGAATAAGCGCCACAGCCCCCGGTGCCTGTGCAATGATAATGTTATCAAACTGCTAGATTTTTTTTAGCTTCTGCAAACTGGCTCCCACAGGACAGACAAATATGGCTGTAGCCTGAAGCAGTATCTTTTGTTTGAATAAACCAAACCCTGGAGGACGTGTCAGAGAGGATTTATATCCTCTGCGGTCGGCTCATTTCCTCCCAACTCCCTGTGTCAATATTTTCGTTGCAGCTGGACCGCCCACATGTCACGACCAAGTTGTCAACTGTAGAAGATTCTGACAGAAACAAACTAGTGCACCATTAATTAACTCTTTAGGACCAATCATTAGAGGACATTTGTACAGAGGAGGGAAAGTTGCCTGCTTGTCTGTCTCCACCGACTCATTAGGAGAGTGACAACTCATCTCGAAATGCCAGCACGCTGGTTGCACTGAATTTTGCATCAGGTCACGTCTTTGGCTCAGAACCGGGTGTAACACAGCATAACATGACCTCCTTGGCGGAGTTAATAATATTATCTCTACTGTTACTATCCCTTATAACTTCTGAGCTTTGTAAACATGATTAGATATAGTGGTAGAAAACAAAGTCTGAAAAACGCTTTCTTAACATTTAGTTCCAAAGACTTCTTCAGGCTGCCAGGCTAAATTGTGCTATGAAATGTTGGACCCAGTACAAATTTTTATTTCTTTTTGTAGTAAAAGGAGGAAGAATACACACACACACACACACACCTTTGCTACCTTCATTTTGTTTCTCATATTAAATATAAAAGCCCCGATGTTTACGCTTGCTGTTACATCCTTCCAGATCCCGCAAATACAGCAGTGACATTCAGGATCAAGTTCTTGTCCTACCAGAAAAAAGTATGGTGCTGAGTGAAACTGGAATCCTGGTTCTCTGTGAAGATGTGTAGTGATACATGCTCACACAAAGTGTTTCTCTGTGTTGGTTACAAGCAGCGGTTACTGATTCATCATGGCCACGGCCCAGATGTTCCAGTGGTGAGTGGACGGTGTGTGTGTGTGTGTGTGTGTGTGTGTGTGTGTGTGTTTACACGTGTTTGTGTGTATATTTGCATGTACACCACTGGGCGTGTCTTTGCATACATGCATTCATGCATGCATATGAGTGTGTGTGTAATTGGGGAGTGGGCAGGCTTGCTGGGGGGGCGTTTGGCCCTTTTTTTAAACATAGCTGTGTTGTTATGGTTGCCTGAGCTTTGATGTCGCTAAACCTCCAACTAAGAGGCTCTCATTTTGGGCTCCTGGCTCTGGAGAAGGCAATGACTTCCAGATTGGGAGACCTACTCACTAGTCAAGACCGACTGCTTGGGTGACATGGGCTGTGGGGGACCTGCCAGAGCAGGTCGACCCTGTGGTGCTGGGATGGGAGGGGGTGCAGCAAATGTGGAAGTACTCAACACAAGTGTAAATGTACGCTGACACCAGAGAGCTGGCTTTGCACGTTTTGTTCAGGTTGCAGTCATGTAGTGCATCGCGCTTTAGGTGAATTTTTCTGCAACAACCTCTTCCTGAACAAAATGCTCTGTGTTTTCTATATGAACATGTTGCACTGGCAGTGAACAGTTTCTTCCCTTACACACAAACAAAACATAATCCAGGCGTCTTTACACTTCTTACAAAGCATATTTACTCATGCACACTGATACGTCATGTTTAACATACACTGCAGGGTTTTCAATACATGCTTCTGCTAAAGTCTTAGACTTCTGTGACATCAGGAATTACCGAGGGTCTCCAAGTTAAATTTCTTTTCAAATTGAATATTAAAGGAGCAACAGCAGAGGAGAAACTTAGAGCAGCAACAGTATTCTGCTTAAACCGGTTCAGTTTTAAAGTGTGCTCAAACACATGCTGAAATATCTGACAATAGATGAAAGTTAAATGTAGCAGGCATTTTATTGTTCAGGGAATAAAGAGGTGATGGCATTTTATTAAAAACGTTCAGTGCAGATATCCATATAAATCTTTTTTTTTTGCAGTCGCTCCAGGCAAAACTGAAGAGATCATCTGGCAAATTAAATAAATCAGTTGACATGCTGTGAAGCTTCTTCCTTTTGGTAAAAGCAGAAACCTTTCCTTTTCACAGTTGTATTTATGTTTTCTTAGTCATACATGACAGTTTCAGAATTGCTCTGCCCAGTGCCGAACAGTTCAGATATTTCACACAGCTGTGCCTTTTACATTAACCTCCCTCCCAGGAGATAATAAAATCAAATCAGAATGAATCTAATCCCAGTCTAATCTGAGCTCAGTCCGATCTAGGCCAGTCCCCTCTTGCTCGTGTTTTCTTTCGCTTTCAATTTGTTTCTCTTTCTGCACTTTCTCTCTGCGTGCAGGTGTGGGGAATTTTACCGCACTTTTAGGGTGACAAGTTTTTTTCCCCTCACTGTTCGCCCACAAACTCAACACTCATATCTACTGTGTGTGTTGGAGGGTTATTTGGCCCTGCCCTCTAAACTCTCAGGTGAACCATTATTATAGCAATGTATTTGTGCCTTTTAAACAGGTGCAAAAGATTCCACTTCCAAATACCTTGACATTTGACATGCACCTCTTTGACGAAGATAAACACGCCTACGTTGTGGGAAATAAGCAGTGGTGAAATAGATTTTCTCCTCTGAATAGCTTCTGACATCCATGTCCTGCCCTGGTGGAGGGATGGCAGTGATAGACAGGGTTTGGATACCGGTATTTATATATAAAAAAATCCAAATTCTGGGTGCAGTTTGCTCTTTCACAACGACCTGATAAATAAAAAGTTGTTTGAATCTGCACATGTGATGTAAATGTGTCCTTCAGGTTTCAGAAGCTGTGCTGAAGTGAAACATGAGAGAGAGAGAATGAGCAGAAATGTGAACTTATTCTTCCAAACTGTTATTTTTCAGTAAAAGTCTATGATTGGCTTGTGAATTTATTTTCCAAGTTGTGCCAGAACCAAAACAATTATCCCCTGAAAGAAGCCACCAGTTTTTTTTTATTTCTCAGATGGCATGTTGTCATTTGATGGATGGTTTATTGAATGCAATCTCGATTCATTTGATGACAAAACATGACGCCGTCATGCTCAGATCTCTTTGTGAGAAAGCTCCTTCCTGCAAAGCAGTTTGATTGCAGCCACTTGAAAGGATCGCAGAGAGCCAAGGTGAATGCACCATTAATTCCCAGCAACTGCACCCCCCCCCCCTTTTTTTTTTTTTTTTTTTTTTTTAAACCAAAAAAAAAAAAGAAAAAATAATTTTTT
>NW_018127999.1:725989-751220 GCF_001952655.1 Monopterus albus
GGGGGGGGAGCACAAAAGAGAGGACGCTTTAATTTCCGCTTTAAATATAAAAAGAAATCTACTTAGTGTGTCATGTAGAAACTAAAGAATACATTAGAGGTGTTTTATCAGCATGAGGTCTTCTAAATGAAGGTGTGTGTGTGCACTTGTGCAACTGCGTTACTTTGCACGCGTGTGAAATGCATATGTACGAACGCATGTGTGTGTGTGTGTGTGTGTGTGTGTGCGCACGACAGGGTCAAGGTGGAGGGCCGTGCTTACAAACAAGTGATGTCTGAGATCCCATTAACTCTTGTATTCAGCAGCGGATTTCTGTTCAAATAGAGTGGAGATAAAAGGCAGCAACAATATGCTGATAAATCAAAGGCCTTTCAAGTGAAATGAGACTACAGAGACACTGAGGACTGCATGTGCAATTTGCTGACGCACTTAAAAAGGTGTCGATATCTAATTGGAATGTTAAAGTAATTGCATCTTTGAAGTAATTACATCTTTGATGTAATCAACAAACAGGAGATTTAATATTCAGCGCTGCTGCAGTTGGCATTTGACAGTGGGCTGCTTCATGTCTGTGGCTGCTTACATAATTAATGCACGTGATGTAGAGTAGACTGAATGGAGCTGGTTAGGGGTTGGTCAACTTCACTTTCAAAAATGATGATTTGAAGACATCGTGCAACTTTGGGTAAAATGCTTTGCTGAATTTTCTTGTAAACAAACTGTTACATTTGCATAACATGCTGTGTTTTAAATAAACATTTTAATTTGTGCAACATTTACATCTTTGTGTTCACTGCCACATTTCTTTGTACATCGTTGCCAGCAACTGTTGAGACCAGCGTGGCAGCTGTGTGTACCCTCGTGTGTGTATGTGCGACTGCATGATGTAAACAATTCAGGGATCCACTGCTACACTGCTCCATAGCGCCACTAGTAGTCAGAAACTTTAAATAAAGCCAACACTTCAGTGTGACACCTGGGGGATAAAGGTTTTCCTGGGGAGAGATTTTAAATCAAGCTACCTTGCTCAGTATCCTTTACCAAAACGCCACCACTGCAGCAGTCAGCACTTCTACTAGTTGGTGAACAGTTACAGTTCGTTCTGGTCACAGTAATACCTTTGGTAATAGTCACTGTACTGGAGACTCACCAGGAGAACCTGAGGCAAAGCGGTGCCTGTGTTCACACCTGTGTTTACCTGGGCCATCGCTGCAGAAAGTGACACGTCCTCAGAAGGACAGGCTGTCCTAGCAACACAGTTGAAACTGAACATGCAGAAGTCCTTACCAGTGAGACCTCGTGCATGTTCTTTTCCTATCAAAAGGAATAAATCAATCAGTTAGTCCCAGTTAAAAACTCTGTATTTAATGTTAACTGGTACCATTTTATCCCCTGATGATTTATGTCAGGCTGCAAGGGTGGGTAACTCAACTCCTGTAAATTAAAGGGTGGCGAACTCCCCCCCCCCATCTGTGTGTGTGTGTGTACCTGATCGTATGTGTAACTCTTCTGGTTTCTTTTTTACCAAAAACATGGCTGCATGTTTCCGATTCAAAGATACTCTTAAGTGCTGCTCAGTCTTTTGCACATGTGCGCTCTCGTCTGTTTCAGCTAAGGTAATTATGTGTAACTTTTGTGTATCTGTGTGCGTGTGTGTGTGTGTGGTAGAGTGAGGAGAGGGGGAATTTTTTAAAATACAGAGGGCTTGATAATTATGGGGTTAAATGAGTGCTCTCAGTCAGCCTCCCTGAGTGTGTGTAAAAAAAGGAAGGCACAGCAAAAGCCACTTCAAGGCCGTCTAATTACCCAGAGGAAGAGAGAAACATAAATGGACGATTTTGCGGCTATAATGTTACAGCAAAACGACTACATTGACCTCAGCACGTGAAACGGAGCCACAGCTACATTTGAAGGCTCCAACACAGATGTGTGTGTTTGCATCCATATGTGCAGAATCTGTCAAGAAGCAGAATGCGTGCATGTAAGTATGAAGAATGTTAGGTGAGGGCGGATCGTGTGCAGTAATTCTCACTTGTGTGGATTCTGTGTTCAGATCTGTCTCGTTGAACGCTGATGGTTAAAGTCACATAGGCTAACTACCCAGTTTTGGGATTTTCCCTGCCAAATGTCATGGCTTTTACTGAAAATGTAAAATTGCATCGGTTCCCAGGTCTGACGATGTGATTCTGTGTGTCACTGAAAAACCTTTAGATTTGTCTGAAACAGAGCGGCAAAAAGAAGTCTGGAGGTTGAAGTTGAAATACTCCAGTGGCAACAGAGGAATGAAGAGACAGCAAACGACTGACAACATCTGATCACAGTGTGTCGATCATGCCGTTTGTTGGTAAAACTTGCTTTGAGCATTAGAAGAAAGAGAGAGAGAGACAAGTCAGAGATTCATGCAAAGTGAAGTGCCTTTTCCATGGCCTGGTACCGGCTCAACTCGGCTCGGCTCTACTCGCTTTGGTACTGGGTGCTTGGTTTTCCACTGCAGAGGGTCCCAACACGTCTGCCTGCCTCATCCTGTGACAGGCAGCTGGGCCATGCAGTGGTTTAACTGGTCAGGCGTTTTTCAGCCTTGCTGCTGCCACAGATGACAGATTTTTTTCTTTGTGCAGTTAATGTGTTCATTGCCATCGGGATGAAAAGAGAATTTCAAGAAACGTAACAAAAAGCCTACCCTGCCTTTAATATGACCAGCAGGCCATTCTGTCATCATCTCGAGGCTTCTCCTCCATCTTTGAATGCTTCCTCATGTATTTATGAGCAGCCCATCTTATCTAAACCTCGGCCCCTCCTCCACCCTGCTCCCACACCATCTCAGCTCCCATCCCTCAGCTTTCTGCTACAGAAGCACTGCGTTTTGTTTTCATGTCTCTCAACATTAAAAGCGGTTTAACAGTTTGATCTTAGCTGCACAGTTGGGGTGTGTGCATGTGTTTTGCCAGTGAGTTCAAGATGTTGATGGATAGGAAAGGAGCTGTGTGCGTGTGTGTGTGTGTGTTAATATGGAGTGTAGTGTGTGGAAACTCTGCCTTTAAGTGATAAGGTATTCACTTTGTAACTCAGCAGGAGGCCCAGCAAGTAGCACGAGATCTGCCCCTCTGTAGTGCTGATGCCACACACTTCACACACAGACACTCATGCAAATGGACCCACACGCACACAGACTTGTCCATCTCAGCTGACAAAATAACTTTTATCAGAAATATTCATATTCAGGAAAATCAGCGTTTCAAGTGTTCAAAGACTTGATACAACTTGCAGACACACACATCCATCTGTCCACATCTGCCCACTCACACACACACACACACACACACACACACACACGCATATTTATACTGCCTCCCACAAAAACAATTACAGTGCCCAGTCTGCACACACACACATACACAGCCTGTTTCAAACACATGCGGTGGAACTCTGTCCGAGGCTGCCTGGTGAGCTGCCTCCATCGCTGCGAGCCGCTGTGATGGCTCATATGTCAGCCAGCATGCTGGGAGCATTAGCAATAACTGGATTTCTCCTAAGTTATTGAAACCCATTTGTAAACAGAAACATGAAAGCCAACAAACTTGCACGCAGCTTCACTTGATCATCAAAGCCTTATCGATCAAACGGTGCTCCTCCTCCTCACTGCACTGAAAACCAATAGCAGCAAAGTACAGGCCATGTTTTAAATGTCCACTTTTCTGACTTTCATTCCTGTAGGTGTGTGTGCCCTGTTCTGATGTCCATATCAGGGAGCAAATGCAAATGTGCCAAGTGAAGATACTTACACTGGCATCCTTGCCATCACCTGTGTAAATTTGCACTTCTAAGCCTTGGTGATTCAGTTAAAAGAAAAAAAGAGAGCATAGATTTTCTTCTCTGGTTCGGTGCAACTTGTTTGGTCTTCCTTAAGCAAATAAGAAATGGATACATGCATTATTGTCGTGGTCTTGGATCATTTTAGTGGTCTTCTCATGTAATGATAGTCCATCAAAGGTAGAAGGAACAGAAGCTAATGAACAAACCAGACGCCTAAAAAAACTACTGCAAAGAGAAACCTATTGGAATGTTGATGCTTTAATATACCCTGGACTGAATGAAGAAATAGACTACAAACCCTTTGTATTATAATCGTGTGCTGCCTTCACTGCGGCAGTTAGCTTTATTTTTATTATAATGTTATTTTGTATGATATTGAACTTTTCATGTCAGTGTGGTGTCTGTTTTGCAGTGACTGTAGTTTTAGTACTTCCAGGGTACTACCCATAAAAAGTACCAGGTTATTTCATTCAGCACTTTAACTGCTGTGATAAGGGAACCATATGGAAGAGGTTCGTCCTGGTTCAGGTTCCATCCACTGTTTTCATCATAGTTTACACTGCAATATGCAGTGAGTGGGTGTAAACAATAAGGGGGGGGGTTTCAGTTAGTGGTTGAACCTGCAACCTCACGACTTAATTCTGGGTTGTTGTGTCTCGTTAACAGTCCAACAAAGTGTCGGTGGTGCAGCAGTCTCACGGGATGCACCCCCTGACGTCCCTCCTCCCCTACAGCAACGAGCACTTCAGCCCGAGTCCTCCACATCTGCCCACAGACATGAGCCAGAAGACAGGTGAGAGCACACACGTTGGCTTCGGCAGCCTGTGGCAATCCCACGGCTGCTCTGAAGTGGCCTGCTCCTCTGAAGGGACCGCCAGCCACACACACACACACACACACACACACACACACACACACACACACACACACAGCGCGAGTATGGTGACAATCACACAAGCCATAGCTGCAGCACACACGAGGTTCTCCTTAGCGAGCACTGTACATACAAACACTCAGTGCTCTGCTTGGAAGTCACAAACAAACACACCCTGACATTTAAACACTAGAATTTTTGCCCTGCTGGAGGTGGGGCCACTCCGTCTGTCGGTCTCACTTTATGCTCTAGCACAAGACATCTCAACTACAGGCCTGTGAATTTGCTGGATCTCTTTAAGATGATTCATCATGACTTTGGCAAACTCGCCACGTTTCAACTGGCATCATTCACTGTCAAATCTAAATTTCATAAAATCAGAGCAGCACAATCTGCTGAACACAGTCATGGTCATTTACACAATTTCACTGTGAATTAGATGCTACAGTAGGATGTCCATTAATGGTCGGACCCGTGTTTGGTGGCGGCCAAATCGTCCCACATGTCCAGGCCAAGTGTGTTAATAGGTAAATGAGAAGCAAATATGGTGTTAACTGCCACATCTGGAAAACTTCTGGCAAGATAGGACCAATAACCTTCTGGTGTATGTTATGGGCAAGCAGCTGGGAACTCAGGCAAAGAAATTAATTTAGTGAAATAAATGTTTAAAATACCCCTTAACTAAAGATGAGCGACAGAAGAAACAGGAAGAAAGATGGAGTGCAAGAAAAGAAAGAGAAAGCGCACACACATGGGCAAGTGAGTGATTAAAGGAGCGAGTGTGAGGAAATGAAACTAAATCAACTTTTAATTGGCAATTATTCTGTGGTTCATTAGTGGTATATGATGTGCACCACTCTGCTGACACTCATACACAGAAGCCTCTTATGAATGGGTCCAGCGTGCACTGTGCACTATTCAAACCACCCAACATTTTGATGTGTGTAATGAGCACTGCAGCGTTAGGGGCCAGTTGTGTTTATGGATTTCCTGTACATACAATTATGCTGAGTAACACATACATTTAAAACAGTCAAAATGCTTATTAGGGTAGAAAGCTGCTTCTCAGGATGATGATGGTTGACCAGGATAATGGAGATAGTTTGACAATACCTGATTATGTAACACTAATGTCGATTTGATAGCTTGATTTGTACAGAATAATAAATACTAGACACAGAAGTCACTGTAAAACAGGGAGAAATGGGAACACAGGAAGAGGTTGTGAGCAAAATAATGGCGTGAAGAGAAACTCTGCTGTGATCAGACGGAGTCCAACCTCAGGCAGTCCTGCTGCTTGTCTGGAAATCCCCCCCTCTACAACGTACACACTCTCCTTGTCTTGTTTATCGTCTGTGTGTGTGTGTGTGTGTGTGTGTGTCCATGGCCAACGCTGGCAAAGTGACTCAGCCTTAATGACAGACTGAGCCACCTGCTTCGAACCCCACGCACGCACAGACACACACACAGCTAACACCTGGCTGCTGCACAGAACCCGCCTCACCCCATCTCACCTGACGCCTAACTATGTTACCATTAGGGAACATCACAGCACATTACCTCAGCCCTCATTCGTCAGCTCATCTCAGGTAGGCTCACCTCATCAGTGATGTCATTTCTTTGCACACCTACCCACTCCTTTGTTCCCCTGCACTACTGAGCTCAGCATGGGTTGATACAGTTGACAGATGCTGACAAACTCAGAGCTGATCTAAGGAGCTTCATCATTCAATTACAGTTTTCCTAGAAAGATGTGATAATCCAGCTAGTGTTTGCAAGTTATGACCTTGCTTCCCAGCCTTTGAGCGCAGAAACCTCCCGTTAATTATCCTGCAGATTTATTTTGCAACCATCATGTTTGGAACTGCTGGCTCAGATTCTGCTGGTCTATATTGAGTTGTACTGAACACTCAACTGTCAGTTTATTAGGTACATTAGCTAAGACTAATGCAGTTTAATCCAAAAGTCCTGCTACAAATCAAGGTGATAAGGTTCAGTTAATGTTGGAGGCTGGTCTTTGTGCGGCTACTGACTTTGTTCATCTCCTGGTACTCTGTATATAGCAGCATCATGGTGTCCTGTCCTTTACTTCACCGTGTTGATGGCAGCTAATAATATGTTCCGGTAACGCAGCGGCCTCTTACTATAATCATCATGCACTGTTTGCAAATGGGGAAAGTCTCTGGTTGTATTTGTGCTAGTTGACACCGGTCCTCCTTTAACCCCCCCCCTTTATTGTGCATTGAGCTCACAGCTCTGTTTGTCACAGCACAGTTTCCATCAGCACCCACTCTCTGCCTTCTAAAAAAA
This sequence comes from Monopterus albus, assembly GCF_001952655.1. Classification (NCBI taxonomy): domain Eukaryota; kingdom Metazoa; phylum Chordata; class Actinopteri; order Synbranchiformes; family Synbranchidae; genus Monopterus; species Monopterus albus. Next base: position 732,987 of record NW_018127999.1, read on the forward strand.
GTCACTGCAGGACATGTGGTAGTATTTCACCTTTCATCTTTCTCGTTAATTCCCCAAATAGTGAGAGCTTAAAAAGCCCTATTGTGTCATGTACCATTACCGTATATCATGTTGCACCTCATTTATAGGAAACTTTAAACTTTCATCTTTCTTCTAAAATTGGCAATTGGATTAGGGTTTAACATTTTTCACCTTTTTTGGCATCAGCAGCACCATAATAATCCAGCCCAGGGAAACTATGAACTGGCCTAATGCCAGGTTTACATTCAGCTGCAGTAAAGTGAAGAACCAGGACAGCGGCGGTGCAGAGTCAGCCACACCTAAGCTTCCCGTCCTCACCTCACCGATACCGCAGGAGACTTCAAATAAGAAACTTGCACTGACAATGACAGAGATGCAAGGATGCCAGTTTCCATGGTAACCAGGGGGCTTTTTAGTATACGGCCTTGTTTATTCTACTCCTGTTGTTGTGTTCTCATGCAGCCATGCTAGTCAGATCACAGCAAAGTAAAGGCTCCCTCTGAAGCTGCTGTTCCAGCAGAGCAAGACAGCGGTGTGGGCAGCTGTAGAGAAGACCGAGGGGTTCAGGCATCTGTGGCAGAAAGCATCAGACACTCAGCTGAGGTAGCAAGAAGAGGATTTTCTCATAATTTCAACAGGGAAAGAAAACAATGGATCATATAGATCCTAGAATGTGAGAAGCATATACACAGACTCAGACATAAACTATCTGTACAATAAAAAAAAATAAGGTGATCTTATAATAAACTACATTAAGATAATATTTTTATACAGAAAATGCGGTTCACAGTGTGACAGTATCTTCCTGTCGGGCTGTTTGACACGCTGACCAGGTGGTCGGTGGCATTGGTAAGTTCTCCTGCCAAACCACAACACTGTGATTCAGAAGTCGAGCTGTTCACAGGCGGCTGAGTGCCGCCACATTACACTGCCTGTTTTTCAGATGCGACTGTTGGCTCGGACATCAGAGCATATAGTAAAAAAAAGTGAAAAAACAGAAGTGAAACGCGTCTGCTTACTGTCGTACTGTCATGTGTGAGATGTAACACTTACTGTTGAGTCTTGTGTGGTCTTGAGGTATGACATTTGAAAATAGAGAGAGCAACAAGCTGTGCAGATGTGTGGACTGAATTTTCTATCATTTGTGCAGTATTACTTGAAGGACAAGCCTAGTGATATCCAGTATTTTTCTTATTGTCAACAGTACACGTCTTATTGATCTCTCTCAGGTGTATCTTATTTCTCTGTACCAGAACTCCATGGTTGTCCAGAACCTATTAAACTACATTTTTTGCACTGGGTAGGCCGCATACATCATCGTGCCGCTGTAAATAGTCAACCTAAGTACCGGATTTGCATTAATCTGCAGCTGAAAATGGTCCTCAACAAATACACTGTTCACTCATGTTTGAGTAATCCTTGCCAAAGTGCAGGAACCAGTGAGCTTGGTGGACAGACGAATGAATTAGAGCACTGCAAATTAATTTGTATCCAAGTATTTTCTCTTTCCTCTTTAAATAGTTTAAAATGGTTTTTTTTACCTTACTGTTGCCTCCAAGCTTAACAGTGTGTAAGATGATAGATCTCGCCATTACAATTACATTAAAAGGGATTACTAAATAATTTGTTTTTAATTTGAGGGGGGGGGGGGGCATTTAAAAATTACCATTTTACTCCTAAAATGATGTTCTGTTTTAATATTTTGTTAGTTGCTCTGCAGAGAAAACAGGATAAAACCCAAAGCACAAAAACGCACCATATCACTTAAAGTAAAATGTGTTTAAATGATTAAAATACAAGTTATTTACTCCTAAAACTCAAAATCCCTTAATAAAATATTTCACATTAGACCCCCAGTGGCCATATTTGTCCGTGTTACCTTCTACATTTTTGAATTGATACTGATAGTGTGAGTCATTGTGCTTAAAAACAACATGAGAAACTGTTTTGGAAATGTGATGAGCAATAAGACAAACATTTAGAGTCATAGTAGACATGGCTCTTCTAGTCTGTAGTTTTACAGTGTAAAAAAAGGACTTTTACTATTACTGTGAGTTTTGATGTTTGCTCTGAACTAAAGCAACTCGTTCTGTCCTTGAGTGAAATTTCTCAGCCTTACTGTAATAAAATATGGCCTTTCTTCTGGTATGGGCTCTTTTATGTACACCACACAGGCTGGCTGTCAAGTCATTTAAAGGCTCGGAGGCTGCAGTGCTTTTACTTTCAGTGGTTATAACCACCAAAGCACATTATTGGTGTATCTATACTATTTTCAGCTCCTCAGTTTTCTCAGTTTAACATGCACACGTCCTGATAGCAAGCTCACACAGAACCGCTTTGACTCATATGGTTCCACTTTGAAGTGTTTCCCAAGACACTGGCATGGAGGCTGAGAGATAGTTGCTGCAGTTGTTATTAGACAGCAGCTTTAAAAAGGGGCATTCCAAAGAAAACTGCCCCATTACTGCTGCTAACTTCCCCCTGCACATTTCCCAACAGCAAACAGAGCTGATAATGTCAAAGCTGAAGCAGAATACAACGTCATGTTTCCATCACATTCAAGTGTGGCGGGTTAACAGCTCAAATGAAACCGCATTTAGGATTTGTGTTTTGATATTAGCCATACCGTCAGTTCACCAAACACAGGTTATTTCAAAAAAGGATGTAAAGTTCACCATCTCGATATCACAAAGAGTATTGTTTCTAGTCAGTATTACTCAGTTTACCCAGTAGTTAATGTCTGCTATAAATATTTTACTGGAACAATCTATTTGAGCGCATCAGATTTAACTCAGATGCTCATCAGCCCATTTACAATATTTGCATAGACAGAAAATCTATTTTAGCCTAGTGACAATAGGCTCCTGGCAAAAGACCACAATATTACATGTTGGTGTGTTGGTACAGGATACTAGTGAGAAGACCTGACGCCAATGAGTGGGTACAGTGTTTTCCCCTTATCATTAAACAAAGCAAACATCTGGCTGTCCCGAGCCAGAATCAAACATAATTTCAAAATTTCTGCCCAAACCCTCGGGAACGATAGGTCCTGTACATGATGGTACAGTTTCTGAATGAATTAAAAGCGATGCATAATTCAAAGTGTACCTGAAAAATAAACTCCTTCCACTTAGTAGTTCTATAGGAACCTAATGTTGCACTTCTTTAGTCGGGTGGTGCTGACAAATAATGTGATGCTGTGCTGCAAAAAAGTCGAGCTTTCAGACAAAAAGTCCCTTCGTTTATCTTTTTTTTTTTTTTCTTGTGTGTTTGTCTGCATCATGGAAATGAATGAGGAGTCCTTATGTTTTGTCACACAGTGCTGTTTCCAGTCTGAACACCAAGCCTGTTATTACAATAAGTGGAATTTACCCTTATAAAGTCTTCAGTATGTTGGATCTTGTTGTCTGAGTTTGAGGCCTGCTGCTGAGAAACCTCCTCCGTGATGTAACCGTGACACATGCACAGCTCTGATGGGAAAACGTTACAGCAGGGATCAGACAGCCAAAAGTCCCTGCTGTTTTAGTTATCATGTCTGTGGAGTAGTGCGCTGGAGCCCTGATGAACACGCTTATGGTGAATTAGACTTAGAACAGATTTGAACTTTTTAAATTCCAGTTAATTGTAATATCTGCTCAGGTAACCAAGACTTTGTTTTGATGCACTAGCTATAAGCTTGTTTGACACCGTTTTGCTCACTTAGCCTGACATCACTGGGTATTCCACTAAAATAAAAACCCAAACTTAAGTTTTCTAAAGCTTCAACTTGTGTTGTTTGAACAAACCACATTAATACTAAATAAATACAAGAAGTGATGACTGACACCTTAGAATGTTTTTATTTTGTTTGAAATGTATTTGTCTAACAGCAGAGTGTCTAGTGTCACAAGCAGGCAGCGCTGAGATGAAGGTGAGGTAGAGTAGAGGGTGATTGATACATTTTGAGAACAGATGAAGAGGAGGGTGGGAAAGGAAAGACCTGAGGCCTGTAATGAAGGAAGGAGGGCAGAAGTACAGGGGGAGAGCAAAGAGAGGTGAGAAAAAGGTGAGAATGAGGACAAAAACAAGTACTTTGAGAACCTGGATAGTGGACGGGAGGAGGAAGGGCGCGGCAGGACAGACGGGGGAAGGGGAGGAAGGACCGCAGTGGGGAGACAGGTCGACTGACTCAGTCACATTCCTGTCATTCAGATTTATAGCAGCTCGGGGTCCTGAAACAGGCCTGGAGCCACATCCAAATTACAGTCATCGACAACATTCCTCTGCTGCAAACACAGGCTAGCAGTCAGGCCACACTAAATGCTAGGTGCCGCCTGCTGACAAATGACTTCCTTTGAAGGGCAACGAGAGAGAGACAGAAGGAGACGGGATATTTACTGAGTCGAGTGGTCTTTTTCCTAAAAGCAGAGATGTATGTTTGTGTGCATGTCTGTGTGTGTTTCTCAAATGTGAGTTTGACCACGGCCCCTAACGTGTGTAGAATAAACCAGTGCAATCAACTGGCGTCATCAGTTCCCAGCCCGACACACACACACACTCATACTGCGACAGGAGCGCGAGACCTGTGGAAAGGGTATCTTTGTGTTTAATGCCAGGTTCCCAGGCTGCTAATAGCCCAGGGGACTCAGGACCAGGGGCCGCTGACCCAGCCTTATGAGTATGTGTGTTTAAAAGACAAAAAGAATGCAACACTCATTGTGTGTGCTTATGACGTTTGTAGCGACAACATGCGAGACAGAAAAGAGACTACACTGCTGCTAATCCGAGTGTGTGTACGTGTGTGTCCTCCAGGCGTTCACAGGCACCAGTCCCAGGACCTCTCAGGGTACTACTCCCTCCCTCCAGGCGGTGTCGGCCAGATTACTCCCTCCATGGGCTGGTGAGTCTCACACGTACACGCTCATGCAGACACACAGCTGTACAGGCTGCGGCTCACGTAATCTTTTTACATACATACAATGAAAAATGACCGTGCACTAACTCAAACTCATAACCTAAGCATCACAGGAACACAGGGAGAAAATTATTCTGCAACTTTTATGAACTGATTAATCATTTGAGCTTTTATGCACAATGTCCCAGGCTCCGAACGTAAAGATTTTCCCGGTGACAATTGTGAACTGAAAAGCTTGGACTTTGATTTTGTGTTTTCAACAAAACAAGTGATTTGAAGCAGACTTTGGGGAAGTGTGAAAGACATGTACTGTATCACTTTCTGACATTTTATAGACTGAATGGGTCGATTATGGAGAAAGATGCAAAAGAATGTGGATTGACAAATTAATCGGCACCATTTTCATGATCAAGTCGTCCTTTTTCTGAAGTTACAAAATCTCACTTGTTCCAGCTTCTCAAATTTTCTGCTTTTCTTTGTTTTCCATGACAGCAAACTGATTATCTCTGGGTTATGGACTGTCTGTCAGACCAAACTATGAATCTTAACGCATCTGCTGCACCTTTGCACCATTGTCTACTTTAGGACCTGAACATTTAATCAGTTAATTGGGAAAGATAATAAAAATAGTTGTTACTCACAGCTACAAACACACTTCTGCTGCCAAACTCTGGTGTTTGTCTATAGCAGTATTTCCACTATTTGCCTGTAACTAAATATTCACTCTTCAAATTGATTAATGAAGCTGTAATGTTCCCCCAAAAGACGTCAGCTAACAAAAACACACTGTGACCTAGGTCAGTGGTGCATGCATCACTGTCTCACCTGGTGTCAGAGGGGCTAACAAGGCCCCACCCTCATGGAAACCACCTGCTTTGATCCTCGGTGCCGAGGCCTCTTATTTCAACCTGTCCACACTAAGGGAATGTGGACAACTGCACCAGTTTGATTAGATGTTCACCAAAATGGTGCTAATTAATAGTAAAATCCATATGAACACAAGCCGAGACACCAAAAATCTGCATCTATCTAGCAACAAGCAAGTCCTCAGAGTGCACGTTTACACTGGCTAAAATCCAGTGATCAGCCAAGAGACAGCGTGGTTTCAAACTGGATGTTGTTGCCATGTATAAAGGAGACAGCAGTGAGTTCAAGTCATGCAATGTTCTGCCTTCTCATCTAAATACACAGCTTGGTGAATTCTGGGAAATGTTGGCAGGTCTAGCTAGGCTCCGCTGCGTTTTGGTTGACAGCAGGAGAAGCGCTCTCAGCCTGTCTCGAGCCTTACTGTAGTTTCTTGTGTGGTACAGAGCAGCAGCAGTGGAGAAAGCTCTGCAGAACAGCCACATCTGTTCCGTGTTTGGAGCCGAGTGTGAGATCGCGATGTTCTGCTGTTTGATTGTGAACTTATAATGTCAGACTCCCACTGATTTACGGATCAACACAAAGCCATTTATTACAACCTACAGCGTCTGGGCCTGGACAGAATCCCCTGCAGGAGCAGATAAAGGCTTTCGTTAAATATCACTCCGAGTTGGAATGGAAGCTGTACGTTTGCTTACATGTGTGTCTGTCTGTAGGACGATTTGTCCTCAGACGTTTTTCAAGTCCGATTTACAGACGCTTTATCTTTGTCAGACATGAATATTTCACTTTGGATTTTCACAAGTACTATTAACAGCTAATCTACTTTAATCCAGATTATCTTCTTGTTTTGGCCCCTTGGCGTGCACTTCTTTTTTTTTTTTTTAGAGGAGGAGGGGAGAGCAGAAAGGAGGAGTGATTAAATGTCAAGCTATTGAGCTTTAGCCTGGTCTCGCCTCCTGTCCCTCCATGACCCCCCCAAGCCGGTCAGCTGCTCAGTTAGTCGTCTTAGATCAGGAATTATTTCATTTTGTTGCTTATAAGGATGCAAACTTGTTTTAAAACGATGTTTTAAAGCCTCTTAAACTTGTACTGAGCCAGGCAGTGGAGTGAAAAGCTCGCTGTCCTAGAGCGGGGAGACACAATAGTGCCACATAGTTTCACATAGTTTTTCCTGGAAAGTTAAGCAGGTAGGACAGAGAATTCTTGTGAAAAGATCCAACTACTGTAGTAATATGAACAAAATGTTCAGCCTCTGTTGCTGAAACATCTTGTTTGTTACATCTCCTCCACTCTTGAGTAGCTGGAATTACAAGTATGTGGGAGGTTGAAGACTGGATGTTCCTAATGTGTCAGCGATCGAGTTCAAGTACTGTCCAGAAAGTAAAAAAATATAGTCATGCTCTGTGGTCACTTTTGTACCCCAGGACAGTAGGATTGTACTTATAAATGCTTTAAATTTCTGAAGGGCAGGAGTGCAGTCAGACAGGTTTTATTCCGTTTGCTGTCAGTTACTGACATTTTCAAACTCGCTGCCTTGAAACTCAGCATTCAGGGATGGGATCACTTCGTTATCACGCATAGTCAAAGTCAAACAAATCAAACACACAAGGCGCTGACCAGTACAGTGGAGAGGGTCGCCTAGCTTTTCATTTCACTCTCAGCATACCTCTGTTCAGCCATGCATTTCACATGGGAGGTAACTTTCTGTTCGAGCGTGTCACCGCCGTCACTCAGCAGCTGCTGTCTGCAAAGGCTGTGATGTCTGTAGCCTGTGTGATGGTGTGTGAGAGGGCTGGTGTTTCAGATGGTTTTTCTTTTGTGGCTATGGACCAAAACTAAATCGTGTTGCCTGATGGATGGATCGACATATCACAGACTCTGGCCCCTGGTGTGTGCAGCTTTCTGAGGAGATGAAAAGCAGGTTGAACAGCCTTTATCTGAACATTTGATCTGTGCTGTCATGTGACCTCAGCGAAAACAGGATTAGCCCAGTGATCTCCGAGTCTCTTGCCAGCCAAAGGCCTCGGCTGCTGGGCTTTACAGGACGGATAGCTGAGAGGAAGAGGAGGAGATGAGACGTGGAAGCGTATGTGATGGTAATGATGATTGTAAGGGTAGTGTGTCCATGAGGATGAATCAGTTGAAGGGGGTTGGCTGTCTGAGCTCTCGGGAGGCTACATATCAAAGGCTCTTGCTTACATCCTACTCCCACCCTCGACCTCCCGCGGTGAGTGCCTGACTACCTCTGCTCCTGGTCAGTGAAGACACACAGCTGTCAAAAGTGCTTTGCTTCTACAGCAGCTACAGTATTAGAAGTGAAATGATGAATATTAGACAGTATGCAGGTTTCACTCCACAAAACAGCATCTCATTTGACAGTGTTTCTAACGGTCTCTGATTTTTACCGAATGTAATGATGACATGACATTTTAATTAAGATTACAGTAGAATTAAATCAACCTGAAGGATTAAAAGGCACCAACTGTTGCCGTCTCTCCCTCTGCTGTGCTGTGGCAGGGTCTATCCTGCCCTGTCCCCCTGTGGATTCAGGCAGACCTACTCCTCCAACCTCCCCAGCGCCGCCTCCTACTCCAGGTACTGTAGCCGGCCGGTCGCGCTGAGCCAGGCCGAGCCAAGACAGATAAACCAAGCAACGCTCTGCTTCATCAGCTCCTGTTTATAGCACACTTAAAATGCCTGAGCCGGAGTTTTACATTCACCACAGCTGCGGACTCATGTTCGGCTCCTGTGTCAGCTTTCAGTGGGCCGCTGCAGTAAGAGTCCATTTGGAGCTAGTGTGCTGTAAACATGACCAGTTCAATGTTTCGCCAAGGTTTCGCTGAGTCAGTCGTGCTAAGCTAATCGCTGCTGCAAAATACACACACACACACATAATATGGACTCTTCTCCACCGTGAGTACCATCAGGGCTTAACTGCTTTGTTCCAAGCTTTGGCTGCCTTTTATCTACATTTGTATACGTTTCTGACCCACGGTACTCACTGATTAAAAACACCAAGCTCTGTCAGATTTCTGTGCCGTTCGGTGCAGGTGACACAGAACACTGCACATATTCGTGTGAACCTTGTGACCCTGCTGAGAGTTTGTGACAGTTATAAATTCTTCATACTGCACAGCCAAGTGTTTTGTTACTTAGTGTGTTTGTCTAAGCTGCAGCTCTGCTTTGATTCATTTGAACCTGTACTACCACTACACATCTCTGTACACACACAGACAGATGCTTTGCCTGTTCGTCAGGTTGTCTGAGGTGAGAAGCACAAGACCCCGGCCGCGTAGAATCACTAACCTTTCACACAGTTTGGTTCTCAGAAGGGAAATCCACCTTCTAAACATTATCTAACTTCTAAGCCTTTATTTATGAATGTTGTTAATTATGTATTTCTGTTGCTAGTATCTAAACGTAGTGCACTAAACGCCCCCAGATTGTGTCATTTAGACTAAATAGATTTTTATTAGACATGGATGGTAAAGTACTTTTCTCATCTCACTCAGTGAGGATGGGGCGCCATCTAATGGTAGCACATGCTTACACCTCTGCTGAATAAAATAAAGCAGCACATCACATTTTAAGCTCTGTGCTCCACATGAAGAGCCTCCAGTCATATATAACTTTTTAAAGCGCTGCTGTGTCAACCTGTGTGAGCACACAGACGAGAATCCTGTTTTCAGTCAAACTGCCATTGTACGTTTAATATTAAAAAAAAACTGTGGACACAACAAGAAACAGGTTCCCCAGTTGACTCAGCCAAGGCAAAAACCAAACCACACACACACCTGCTTGACATAAAAACAAAAACTGCACTAAGATGATCAACCAACAGCTTTTCACACCACCAGGCTCATCGCTCAAAGCTCTTGCTCCTGCTTCGATGCTCACCGGCTTCTCTGCACTCGACTTGACACATTTCTCTGAACTGACTGAAGCTTTTCTTGTCACTTTCTGTCTCTGTCTTCCTCCACCCTTCTCTTTTCTGTTTTTTTTTTTTTGTGTGTGTGTGTGTGCTCCCACCAGGAGCCCTCACTCTCTGATGCTAGGCCCATCAGGCATGCATCCTACAGGGATCCCCCACCCTGCTATAGTGCCCCCCACTGGCAAACAGGAGCATGAACAGTATGACAGGGGCATGTATGTGTAAGTATTGTCCACCCTTTGTGCCATGTTTGTGCTGTTTGGCTTAATTTTCCACTCATTCCCCATCTGTCACCATCTTCATCATATCAGTGGGTTCTATGAGTAGTATTTAGAAATGCTCTCCCCCCCACCTCAGGAAGCCACAGGTAGAGGCCAAGCGGGAGAAGGAGCCCAAGAAGCCGGTCATCAAGAAGCCCCTGAACGCCTTCATGCTCTACATGAAGGAGATGAGGGCAAAGGTCATCGCAGAGTGCACATTAAAAGAGAGCGCCGCCATTAACCAGATTCTGGGACGGAGGGTGAGGGATGCACACACACACAACTAAATGCAGACTAATCCTGTTTCCAGGTCAGTCTTTAATTTCACATGAGGAACATGGGTAGTGATAGACCAGTAAATCAAATGGGCTAATATTTGGCATTTTTATTTAGATAAATCAGCATTAGCTGATGTCTGCACTCACAAGGGTAATGTGTTTGATGATTAGATGTAAATATGAAGATCTTCTCTCACTCGTGTGTCTCCAGTGGCACGCACTGACCCGGGAAGAACAGGCCAAGTACTACGAGTTGGCCAGGAAGGAGAGACAACTGCACATGCAGCTCTACCCAACCTGGTCTGCCAGGGACAACTACGTAAGAGCTTCCTTATCTTCCTGCTCCTCTTCCTCCACACTGACTGTTCCAATTTGCCACTGAAATTCCTGGTACCATATCAGTGCAGTCCACAAGAGGCAAAAAGACAAAGACGACTGTCCTGAGCTGAATAAAGATACAGCGAAACCAGGAAGATGCAAAAGTTAAAGAAGCTATTTGGTTGCTATGATTACAACACAGAACTAGAGGAGATCAGTTCTTAGTAAAAACGTGTACTCTCTTTAATCATTATAAAGCATAATCAGTCAGTGATAAACCTTTCCCATACCAGAGGGCATTATAGTGTATTTAAGTATTGTTTTCCTTTCATATTGATTCACCAGAGGTTTGAAGAAAAGATTTTACTGTGGTGAGCACAGTCAAAGAAACGCTGCCAATACTAGACTCTTAAAAAAATCTGTTATACATGTTATATAACAATGATACTGCAATCTAGACTATTTATACTCTGATCAATCATTATCCAAAATCAGTACTACTTCTTATATTTGTAGCAACACACTTCAACAATGCTGAGTTTGACAAACAATCCCTGCAAAGCTGCATTTGAGAAAATATGTCAAACGCTCTGAACAGTACAAACCATGCAATTAAATAAACACCAGGAACTGGTCCAACTGCTCTCTGGTTTGATGTCCAGTAAACAAAAACAAGGGTTTAAAAAACCAAAACAAAAAAAAAAAACTGGATCAATTCAACAATACAGAACTGAGTTCCTAAGGTCTTCACTTACTGGCTAATGCCGCAACAACCTGCATGATTACTGGCTCCCATACCTGTCAGTCAAACCATGATGCGACGTGGCATGGGTTCATTAAATGAGTATGCCAGAGTACAGGGTTAATCAAACCTGTGTGCATGCGTTTCAGTCTCATGTTGTGGGGATGTGCTGTGTGTGGGCTGCTGTGTGCCTCTCACGTGTCAGTGTGCTGTTGAACTCTTGCAGGAGGCGGGCCTTAGCGGGGTCGCAGGGGCAAAGAGTAAAGCTGATTGGGTAGGGACACGTCTTATGGTGGATTTATGCCTCTGTGGTGGAAAAACTGAGTATGTGAAGAGCTGCATGAAAGGGGTTGTGGGTATTCCTGTGCACAGTTTGCATGCACCTTCCAAAAATCTTAATGACTCACACACACACACACACACACACATACATCAGCCTCACAAACACGTACGCAACAGCAGCTGAAAACACAGCCTGATTAGTCAGTTATGGATGCAGTTCACTAGGTCTTGCACATTGCCATGGTTCTGATTACTAGACAGTTAAACTGTAAAATCACACAGATGTTTAACTCGACCTATTTCGCTCAACTAACAGAAAGCAGGGCCGCATGGCTGGCCTCACTGCCTCGCTGTCATCGCATCCCTTTGAAATACAATGCCTTCATTTTTGTAATTAGTGTAACTCAACAGTAACACATGGTGCACAGGTTTAAGTAAATCCAAAAGAGTCATACTCAAGTGAATTAGAACCTTTGGTTGTAACAGAGGCTGCTTTTCAGTCCCATTAGATACCTGGAAGGGTGGTAACCTGTTCATGGTTTACTCTGCTGTACTGCCTCGTCTCTTTACATCTGACTGAACTGAATTCTGCAGACAGACAGGCATGGCACATGACATTTTGTTCAGGCTGTGGTTTATAACTTATTCGCAACATCAGAACGAGTGCTTCATATCACAAATACGGGCACTGATTCACTACCAGTGTCGTCCATCTTTTCTTTTTTCATCACTGACAACACGGCACAGTGTGAGTTAATGAGTAGATTTTTTTCAAAGTAAAAGTTCTTAAGCCAACCTGCAAAGAGTTGTTTCCAGTACCACATGTTCTGATCTGAGTGTGTTATAAACCTGAGCTCTAGGAAACTGTGATCACGTAGGAGCTTCCGCTGTTTGCATGGAGCTTTGAGCAAGACATAACTCAAAAACCTTTTGTCACATCATTTTGCCACAAGTGTAAAAAAGGAACAAAAGCATTTAGCAGTTTTCTTTGGCACAGAGCAGTGTTGTCTGTTGGACACATATACATAAAACCAACATGTGTGATGACGACAAACACAGCCATTCAGGTCAACTAGTCTGTGCTTTAAACATCGTCTGCTGCATTTCATCAACCCCCACCCCACCGCTCTCCACACCCAGAGGTAAAAAAAAAACACTACTAGCAACACAGAAAGTTCCACACACCACCCCCAGAGCTGTGGAGGGGCTCTCCTTCGAGTCGCTACAAAAAAAGCTACATATATCATACGTGCACACAGACTTACACCCACAGACATAAAGCTTCAGCGAGGTGCAGTTGCAAAAGGAACTGTTGTAACCACATAGACACAACGCTGACAGCAAGCTGAGAAGGACCGACATTGAAGCGTAGGTGGTAGATTATCTACCCACATCCTTCATCTCAGCCAAATATGAAGCCTCACTTCACCATCACTGGATTGTGTGAACAGCTCTGATGTTTACCTCAAGAGTCACACAGCACAATCAGCCCGGAGACACTGAAACATGAAAACAGGCAAACCAGAAATCTTTAAAAATGGATTTTTGGAGTCTCTCGTCTCCTTTTTGCCACAACACATCAGTTTTTGCATGAATTCTGTTTCCAGTGACTTTAGTACCGCAAAATATTTTCTATTTATCTTTCTTGCTTTTTCTTGCTTTTGTAAAGTGCTGAAGATGGTTGCCTGTTTTTTCTGCTCTGTCTGCACTTTTGTACTTGAAATAAATTTAACTGTGACATAAGAAAACTCACTTTCTTATACAGTGCAGATTTCTGTTCATGACAAAATTGCATTTGGGACCAGGTCTCACCATGAGCAGTCACTTTCAAGGAGAGATTTCACATCAGGATAGTAAACAAACATATTAAAATAACCAGGAAAAGTCAAGAGAAACCCAGAAATTCTTTATGACAGCCCCAGTAGACAGATTGATTCATAAAGGAAGGAGAGAACAGCTGCACACCAGCACAATTGCATTATCTTACAAATGGTGGCTGACAGCTGATCTCCGTACATTATACATCTTGCAGGAACTACACATTAAGCCACAGTCAGACATCTGCTAATCAGTTCCAGCCCTGATGGTGAATTTTTCCCAGTTCAGTCATTTCAACAGTCTGACTCATGTCTTTGTGGGATTCTGTTTTTCCCCCAACAGGGCAAGAAGAAGAGGAGAAAAAGGGAGAAGCAGCAGGACTCCAACACAGGTAAATACCCACTAGCCAAGCATTGCTCTGGCCAGACACCATGGCACCAGGGTTCAGTCTGAGATAACAAACTGGACAATATGGGAGAGAACTCAGCTGAGTCAAACCAGCCATCCATCTAACCTGAACTGTAAACCTTTTAATCCCCAGTGTACAAATTTTATGTCAAGTTTAAATCGCCAGCAGACATTAAGGAAGTTCACCTGTTACATCAGTGTATTAAGGGGGACTAACATGTCTTAACACACAAGTCTGGAGAGAGCTGGTGACCCCCATTCGGCTTGCTTTTCATAAACTCTCCAAATGTTGTTAGTTCAGGCTCTTCTTCTCTTGGGTCACAATGCGTGAATGGAACCTGCAGTATTTTAAACCAGAGCTGTGGGAAGCCTTTGTTTGAAAACTGTTGAAACAGTCTGTCCAGAATCGAAACATCTTCCTCGGCTGTTGTAGGCCTTGTGGCCTTCCAGTGCAATTCGGTATTTCCTAGAAATTAAACGGAGACTTTGATAAACAGCTAGCAACTAACCTCGGTTTAATGCAGCTGTAGACTTAGAATTATTGTTTACCAAGTCTCACGTGATGCTCGATTGGGCCTCAGGTGAGCAGCTACTGCGCATGTCAATTTAAAATGAATAGCTATTTTAAATAGACCTTTAGTAGCATAAATTTGAGCAATACTTTTTTGTTTACTCGTTTGAAATCTGGCATTTGGCTGGCCCAGCTTCCTCATGGGGTGGCACAAGCACACCCTGGCACAGAACAGCATGCAAGCAGCTCTGGTAATTCATGTATGAGACTAACAGGAAAATAGAGATAGACATTAACACCCCTATGTGTGAATGTGAGTGATTATCAGTGTCTATGTGTGTCAGCCCTGTGATTGACTGGTGCCCTGCCCCATGTTGGCTGAGATTGACTCCAGGAAAGTGTGTTTCTAGATTTCATGAGTGGAAACCACTTGATATGGACCAGTTTATGACTGTTCTCTGTCTAATAATACTGAAAGCCTTATAAGATCATTTACTAACAGTGCCACAGCATAGCTGTCCTGTCTGATCTGGTTTCTTTCTAAGTCCTAACAGCCTGTTTTCAGGATGACTAGTGTGTTTAACTCATTTGTGTGTGTTGGGAGGTTATTCTTGTGCTTGTTGATGTTTTGCTGTGCTGCGATCAGCTACTAACAGTTTGGCTTTCTCTGAACAAAGCTCTGTTGGTGCTCTTTCCTGCCCTGACAAGTTCTTGTGTCTCTTCTTCTGTTTTCATCTCTCCTCTCTCCTTCCTTGCCTTCTAACCCTTTTCCTCTTCTTCTGCTCTTTTCTGTTTTTGCTTTTCATCCTCTTCTGTTTGTGCATGCTGTGTATGGGGCTCAGACCCGGGCTCTCCTAAGAAATGCCGGGCACGCTTCGGCCTCAACCAACAAACGGACTGGTGCGGTCCTTGCAGGTGTGTACCAAACATCCACCTCCACCCACTCCACAGCACCGCACTGCTGCTGTCCAACAAACTCCTCATCTCGCCTCCATTCTAACCATCTGTTCATCTGTGCATCACTTCAGCTTGTTATTGAAACATGCACATTTCTGCTGCAACTTAAAAAAAAAACAAACACCTAACCCAAAGCAATCACAGCCATGTTGTGTAGCATCCAATACACAATCATGAACAATTAGTACCAATTTGCAGCACCTGTATTTTAAAGAGTCAAACTTGGACAAAATATTTTAACCTTATTTTGAAGTTATAGTAGCTAAAGGTTTAATTCAGTAGCAAATGTTGCCAGATTCAATAAAGCTAATTGCGTTAGCAGCCATTTTTCTGTCATGCTTGTAATTGTGCACAAAAGTTGGGAGTTTTTCTTTTTTCCAACTGTGAACACAGGGCTACTCTGAGCCAGCTAAAATAATGTTTTTAATAGAAAAGAGGAAATACAGTTTCCAGAATTTAGTGCTCTGGCAACACCAGTTGGTAGATTTATTTATCTGTGACATACAGTATCTCTAGTCGTATTTACTACAGCAGTTATGACACTGACCCCAAGTGGGTTTTTTTCTAGACCTTCTCTCAAAATTTAAACAAATTCTGTTCCCCTATTTGGTAATATATTTAATCAGACGTGGGCCCGTGTTTCAGTCACAGCAGGAGTTACAGCAGACAACAGGACTTCACTGCAGGAGTCAGGAATCTTTGTGGTTCTGCAGAAACAGCTTCTACCACCACAGCACTGTAGCAACCCCGCCGTCTTCCCCGCCATCATGTCATGGAAATCTGAGAGTCTGTGTGTGTGTGTGTGTTTCGGTTTGAGAGAACAAAGGGGGGTGAATGTGGTTAGAGCAAATCCTTATCACCACAGCTCAACACACACACAGTCCCTGCAGCTTTGCATTTTGATGGCATTCTCATGCCCATCTGCTTTCAACTTTCTCCATTCATGCAATGTGGTAAACGGTGTCGTTTGATGGTGACATTTAGAAATCACTTTCTATTGCACTCTTCCTCCCACATTCCCTCTCTCTCTCTGTCTAAATACAGCCTAGCACCTTTCCTTGTGGTTAAACCTGGTGACTCATATCATATTCTGGTAATGATCATGGGATCCTGTTAACTGCTTTGATGCTGTGCTCAGTAGCACAAGTCTGCTTTTGAATATAACACCTCACAAAGCACAGCACATCACTGCTATTCGCCTGTTGGACACATGTGATACGTTTGGTGCAGAGTTGGAAAATGGTGGTGTGGACAAAAAAAAGGGAAACACTTAAAATGTAAATTCAATGCAATACTTTGTAGTGCTTATATTGTTTAAAACCGCAATGTGCACTCCTTTAGGTTGCTTATTTTGAACTGTCATGTTAAGGACTTTATTTAACACTAACAGTACCAGTACTACTACTACTACTACTACTAATAAACCAATGCTGCTATAGTAATAGGTCTATATAACAGTGTCGTCTACATAAATGTGGATTAGAATGTCATGCCTGCAAGTTAGGCAGATTGGAGCATATGCAGTGAGAATAGCATCAGTCCCAGGATTGAACCCTGGGGTTCTCCAAAATTTATAGAAGGCTGTCCCAGGTACAGTTTACCAGCTGTGTTGAAGGCTGCAGAATAGTCCTTGTCTTGCCAGGATGCCCTTTGACCTCTAGTGATCTTCCCTGGTTAAATAAAGGTTAAGTTAAAAAAACATTATTTAACAAAATGCAGATGGAGCGTACACAATATATTTAGTCAGGAGCCGACAATTTTAGGAATTTCCTCAGATGAATTTGTGGTTTTAGAAATTCTCATTCATGAACAGATGTACATAGACTGACACTAACAGTTTACTGTGCTGACCATACAGCATGTCTCCCTGTTCATTGACCTCAGTGTGAATGATGCATCTCACTGAAGCCCACTGATGTTTACCATCCACACTTTATTCACAGATAACTCTCTCTGACTGTTCCTAGGCGGAAAAAGAAGTGCATTCGCTACCTTCAAGGAGGAGGCTGCCCCAGCCCAACTTCTTCAGATTTAAGTGCTATAGACTCTCCCACATCCCCTTCCCCTGCCTGCCAACGTCTCTACCAGCACCAGCGTGCCCCCTCCCCATGCTGCTCCCCACCGCCCACTTCCCCATCAACACAACTTCCACTATCTCTGCCAACACACACAAACTCCCACACACACTTACCCCTGGAGCAGTCTGACGACAAACGCAGCAACCTCCATCTGCCCACAACCAAACACACCCCCTCACACCTGGAACTGTCCGGCAAGCATATGCACAGCTCGGCGATGGCGCTGTCAGCCGCCAAGGCTGCAGGACTTTCTCTTAAAGTGCTGACAGAGACCCAGTGATCACTCCAGTCTGCTCCCGTCCCTGATCCACCTCAGCATCCTCCAGAGCCATGAAGATTTCTCACATTTATCTACACCCCGTTGTTCTTTTGTCTGATTTTTTTTTTAAACTGAAGCTGGCAGGATGGTGGAGCAACCATTCAGTCATCAGTGACAACCAGCATCTGTTTGATTGTCCCACATTAAGAAACTGTATGATATTTGTTTCTATACCCATTACATCATTAACAGACCAACCAGGCTTTGTGCTTCTCAAAGCCGCCTCCACCTGATTGGTTGTCCAGCCAGTGTTCAGCACAGTTCATACTGCACATGTGGTTATCATCAGTTTTGTATTTTGTGGTTGTATGACAACTTCCTGGGACTGAACATGATGATTTGGAGAAGGCAAACCTTCAGTCTGGACGATGCAGCCAGCTCCAGACCACATACTCCCAGCTGCACAGAGACAGACTCGTGCTGAAGGCAGAATTTGTTTTAGCGGTTATTTGGCTCCATCTGCTGCAGTTAAACTCAGTTAAAGCAATTAGTTCTGCGCTGAGGAACGCTCTGTCTCTGAGAAATCCTTTTTAAAGCTCATTAGCCCCTA
>NW_018127999.1:751310-763915 GCF_001952655.1 Monopterus albus
CATGAGCCACGTCAATGCGCCTAAAACTGCCAGATTCATCATGCAGAGAGAAGTTGTGCACTAAGAGTGATATTTGGCATCAACGTGATCTTACATACACATTTTCTAGATTACCCACCACTGAGACCAAACCATTAAACCATGAGAGGGGAGCAGAGACCAATGACCAGCCAGCCTGTCCGACAGAACCTCAGCTTGGAGAAGGGACAGGTTTCACACTCAGAGCTCCATTTTGTTAAGGGTTTGACTTCACTTGCATTCCAATTCCAGATAGTTTATAAATACCTGTGCAGCTCGTTTGACAGAAAAAGATTTACAGCAGGGAGAATAATGCACGATGGAAAACATCTTTAGGTCACATCACTTTTAGGCACTTTCAGGCTGTCCAACTTTGCTTTGTTAAATGTTACATTTTTGTTATTTTCCCCTATTTTCTGGTATTTGTGTATAAATCTCAAGTGATTTTTAAAGGTCAGATGTTTTTACTGGTGGAAAACCCCTCTGATAAAGGCAAAAGTTGTTGTTTTTTTAATAAATAAATCTCTCAGCTTATTTTCATTGAACATTTCGCACTCCTTTCAGACCAGCTGGGTACTATTATATTGCATTGTGTTGTGTTGTAAAGTTTTATAAATGTTGGAATTCCCTGTTATAATTAAACTTTTATATGTTTTTATGTTTAAAAAAAAAGTAAAATCTTTAAGAAAAATGTTCTACCACCTCTTAAAGCAATACATCTTGTGCAGAATTTTACTTTTGGTCAAATGTTAATGACTGCAGCAGCATTCCAAAATGTTCTCAATCTATGTTCTAACTTTAATGTCACAGACAGGCTGATGGCTTTAATTTACTGTTCTGCTTGCAGTTCCAGCCTCAGCTTGCAATGCCGCAGACAAACCTTAGGCTGAGCTTTTGTACAGCAAATCTGTTTTCCTCCACCAGAGAGAGCTGTTTTAACTTGACAATAACATCAGTAGTGGGAACACCACAAATACATCTTTTTTTGCCTGAACAATTCTGATGTATTACTTGTTTGTTTAATGTATTAAAATGTTTTAAATACCTTGTCCAAGTCTACTGTAGTTTAAACCAAAGACATGTCAATAATGATTACAGTGAGTTTAAAGGGTCACACTCCCCAGCACCAGGTACCTTCACAACAAAAATGACAGACACTGATCTTTTTGTGCACTTTATTTACTCCTTCAACATGGTTAATCATCCCAAAAGCCAGAGCTTATCTGAGGAAAGGTTCCTATGCTATACAACACGAGTTAGGAATAAGTTACCCAACGAGTACTTCGAGTCCGAAGGACATAATGGGGAAATAAAAGACCCTTCCCACTTGAAACTTAACTCTTCCTTTAAAACTGCCCATCCTCTCAAGTTTCACATAACAGAAGCATTTAGAGAGCAAAAATAAGATTTCACCCTTTCACTTCAAAATAAAACAAAAACATTTTTATTTAACAAATTAACCTAAAAGAAAAACACAGTAAAAAAGAGACAACCATAGCAATTAAAAGTAGGGAAACTGTTGTAATCTTCCTGGGCAAAGCCATGAAACCAGGACTATTTATTTAATGTGAATACACAACAGGAGTGTGTGGAAACAGTTTTCTTAATTTAAATTAGTAACACCACACAGGCAAGTTCAAATGGTCATGCTATTGGTATATAGAAACTGAGGGGAGGGGAAGGGGAGGTATGTCACTCTAAATATACTAAATGTAAATATTAACATATATGAACAACTCCAGTGCAACCAGGTAGCATGGACAATCCTTTTCAGTGTGGTAGTGTTGGCAGGATGTGCTCCTTTACTTCTCTTCACACCACTGGTTCTCTTTGCGTACCTGTTGATGAGAGAAGGGACAAACTTGCTGGGTGTGTACGGCACATCAAGTGACAAAGCTGTGCCCTCTCACACAGATAGTAAGTCGTTTTTTTTTTTTACTTGAGTTCTATGCTGAAAACATTCACTACTTCTAACTTACATTAAGACCTTTTTGTTTTCTGACAGAAAGGTGGAATAATTACCTGGGCT
This sequence comes from Monopterus albus, assembly GCF_001952655.1. Taxonomy (NCBI): domain Eukaryota; kingdom Metazoa; phylum Chordata; class Actinopteri; order Synbranchiformes; family Synbranchidae; genus Monopterus; species Monopterus albus. The sequence goes on from NW_018127999.1 coordinate 753,358, forward strand.
TCCTCCTCCTCTGTGAAATCATTTTTGATGTTGAAAGTCTTCCTGATCTCCTCTGGGGTTTTGCCTTTGATCATGTTGGCCACTGTCTTGCAGGTGACATCTAGCAGGCCTTTGATATCCAAATAGTTGGCGGCCTAAAGAGAAAAGACAACTGTGAATCTAGGAGGAGCAGATAACATCTGTAAAGACTCACTGACACCTTCGCGTTGACACTTACAGGCAGGAGCTAAAAGCTTGTCAGCAACCCTACAGAGAAACTGTAAATGGCTACACAAATGTAGCTGTCATGTTTCAGTGCAATTGTTAAATATCATGCAATTTGTATACGAGTCCCTTATCTGGATAAGAGAGACATATAAATGCAAATATGAATGCACACAGAATGTAATCAATGAGCCAGACGCATCTGGAGGTGGAGGCTGTGACTGGATCTCATACAGATGGAAAATCTTGGGAATAAAATCTACCCAGTGCGTTTAAAGGTCACCTAACATTGCCTCTTCCTCTTCAGTGTTTTCCAACCAGTACTTTGTCAGAATTAAGTTAAGATTTGAAGTGAAAAACAAAGAATTTTCTGTGGTTGGCACGTGAAGGTAAGGTGGAAATTTTTCCGGAGAGCTGCCAGAAAAATTTCATTATGCTATGCATAATGACAATAAAGATTCTTGGCTTGACTAGCTTCAGAAAGCCCAGCTAAAGCTTCCAGTAGTAGCTTTCAGTGACCCATGAACATCATTATTTGCCATCCCTGCCAAATAACTGTGCATGGATATTTGTTAGCAAGGCAGGCACTGCAAAAATATAGAGACAATAATGAAACTTGTGTTTCTCTTACTGCAAGTCCAAAGCTGTACCAACACCCGTTTCCCAATCTGTCCCAGGAACGGCTTCGGTTCCCTGTCATGCTCTGCATGGTTTACCTTCACGTGCCAACCACAGAAAATTCTCTCTGTTTTTCACTTCAAATCTTAACTTAATTCTGACAAAGTACTGGTTGGAAAACACTGATCAACTGGGCGTCTATGCATGTGTTGGTTGACAAAAAAACTTAAAATGAACACTGGAGAATCACCTCCATGTCAGAAGTAAAAATATACAACTGCTAACTTTTAAGTAACACCAAATTGTTTTGGTTGAAATTCAGCTGAAGATTGAGTTCTGACATGTAAGTGTCATGGGTAAGGTTCATGCCAACCTCTAGGGGAATAAAATGTAAATGTAATCTAATGTGAACTGTATTTACCAGAATGAGTTCGAACAAGGTGCCCTGGTCCACTTTGAGGAACTCCTGGTCCCATACAGGAATGTCATCTGTCCTCTTCTCCTTGTTCTCATCATCCTCAGGAGGAGGAGGGTCATCTTTGTGATGAGTGCACCACTGAATCACCTAATGGCATCCAGCAGATGTGAATTTAAGATTGCACACAGTGTTAGAGAAAAAAATACCAGGCATCTCTGCCTCCTTCTCCCACAGATGTGATTAGTTGGTTTGCTGACAGGAACAAGTTTGCAAAGGGAAAAGGAAACAAATAGCCTGTGCTTCAAAGTGTGATCGATTAACTGTAAAAGTCTGATTATAATGTGAAGACAAAACAGATACACAGTCAGCTGCACCAAACTCAAGCAAAACAAGTTTAATACAACCATCTTAAATCCTGCCTTCAAAAATGTTCTGTTTTTGTTGCAACAGATGTTTTTCTGAGACTGTGTTGTCCACCCTTTTCATACTAATGAATGTAGACCAATGGAAACATTAGAAAGCACCACATCTATGCTCAAATTAAATTAAAAACTACACTTGACAATCAGTAACTTGGGCGTGTTTGCTGAAACACCCAAATTACTACTGTAAAGATTAATGGTGACCATGTATGTGAATCATGATCTACAACACAAAAACTAACAAACCATTCAATGTGAAGGATACCCATTAAATCTTAACATATCTAAGGTTTGACTGTCACAGCACATCACTGAAACCAGTCCTTGTGTAGAAACAAAACTGTTGTACACAGGTGATCAACAGAGGCTTCCTCCTGCATGCATGCATGCATGTGTGTATTTTATACCTTCTTGAGGATGGCAGCATTCACATTAGGGAGGGGAACAGGGTCATCATCTCCTTCATCATCCATTCCCAAATCTGCCAAAGAATCAGTGAATGTCATACATCAGTCTGCACTATGGTAGTGCAATTTGCTGCAGAGAAGTAAACTTGTATACAAGTCAGCTGTGAGGTCAGGACACAGACTTAAAATTGTGTAATAATTTGAAAGGTAACTACCTTCTAACATGGTCTTAATGGTGACAGACTGTTTGGCTATCTCAACATCCACCTCAAAGATTTCTCCATCAGAGCTCTGCAGCTTTATTGTGGGCATTATCTGTAAAGCAAAACAAAATATTTAGATTATTAAATAGCTTTTACATTAACATATACGTACACGATTTGATTGGCATGCACTGTAAACACACATCAACAGCGATTCTGTCTGGTTACTGCTATAGCTACAGCTACCGCAACTAATATTGATATGATTGCTACTTGACAACTTGTGTTTTCACCATAACTAAGTAGCTAACTTACAGCAGAAAAGATAAGCCTGGCATAAATGTAAATACATTTAAGGCTACCTACGCAGTCATGTCTAAGAGCAAGATTAACTCAATCGACAAGTGGCTAGCGTCATGGCGTTAACATAACCTCCAAGCTAACCAACGATCCATTAACGTTAGGTAAGCGACGACAATGCTAATCAAGTAGCTAGCCTGCTACAAGCTAGCTAGCGGACAATATTTATAACTGACTAAAAGGGGGTCCTCGTTAACGCTAAAACACTAGGTCTGCGTCTTAAATGTCCCATAAAGGTGCATATGTTGGGTGTTTTTTACAACCAAAATAACCCTCTTATCATGGTTAAATAGTAAGCTACCCAGGCAGCTAGCATTACCATGCACATCTTAGCTTAACGTTAGTATAGCGCTTTGCGACGTCAGTGAGGCCTCGTAGCAACCAAGTCGAAGCTATTCAAATTACGATATAAACACATTTGACCCCAGTCTCCACAAGCGAATAAAACCTAAAACGTTTGCGAAACTACGTACCGTAAAAGTATTAACTCAAATCTAAAGATAAAATCCTCCTCAGACAACAGCACAGCCTTGGAGAAACCGAACAACACCTAGAAGTCTCTGGATCAAGCTTGTACACTTGCCGCCCCGAGGCTGCCGGTGGCTAATTCTGATACTGGAAGACAAGAGGGAGCCGACCGCATGGAGCCTGCTTTTCCTGTTTGTTTTTTTTTATTTTATTATACCTCACTTCGTCATTTGGCTCACATAAAAAAAAAAGATTTAGATTTAAAATTTATTTAGTAAACGTTTTTGTACACAATCTTTCAGTTCTTGCATAACTTAAAAAAAATATATTTTTACCTCAATCTCCACTAAACAAACATAGGTGAAAAGTAACCACATACATTTTACTCAAGTAACGTTACTGGAACCTAATTAAGTGCAGCTGAGGTATTTGTACTTGGAGTATTTTCATTTTCTGCTTCTTCATACTTGGCCCCCTATATTTCAGATACAAATGTTGTACTTTTTACTACACTATATTTATTTGATGTTACTTTTCAGAATCAGACCAATAAAACAAAATACAGTATAATCATGCGACTAACGCTACAAATTAAAGGTCGGGCCATCTAACAGGACACATGTGAGGGTTGAGATCAATGGAAAAGGAAATAATAAAAAACACGGGTTTAATCATTGATAGTTGTATTTTGTACTTAAAGTTTGTCATGTGTTTGTCAAATATTAACTTGAAAAGTATTTCATAATAATTACCTAATGAAAAGTTGCAATGGTCCACTAGCTTTAAGTTTTGAAAAACTCAGGTCTATGTGCATGATGTAGTGATTTAATCCCCCACGGGGTGGCGCTTTGTGAATCCATTACACAAATGTTAATCTCTTCTAAAATATGACCTTATTCTAATATTTACTTTTAAAGTAAAATCATCTTTGCATACCCAAACTTGCCAACCCCTTTTACTGGCAAAATGAGAAAAATAATTTTTATTTATATAAACACAGAGGTCCTGATAAATAATTCCACTGTGAGACAGTTCTTACCATTACAGTGACCCTCATCAGTGTGCACACCCTGATCCATTGCCTTAATGCAGCACTGCCAGCCACACTGTGATCCAGGCGGAAGACCTGCTCACTGGCTGGGTGAACTGGTCGGCCTCCAGTAGGTTAAACTCAAAATGAATTACAGCTCAGAGGGACATAACACCAGTTCTCTCATTCAAATTCTTCATAAAGGAAAAAAAGAATAGCACTTTCATATCAAGGAGCCACCTTTGTCTTTATTATTCAAACAGTTTGTTAATACAGACTCTGTAGTTCAGAGGGAGTCAGTAATCATATACACCAAGCTGGGTCACTGCATAAGAAGGGTTTCCTTAAAACGTTCACAGGGCAAAGAATGCTTGTGTCAAACTTGCCTGCTGGGGGCTTTATTTGTAATTTAAAAAAAAAAAAAAAAAAAAAGTAAATCAAAACAGGCGCCTAGCAATGGTTGGTAAGCACCATCTGTCCTTTGATGAGCGGGCTGAAACCTATGACGTCATGAGCGGTCACGTTAGCCTGTCTGACTGAGTTTAGTTTAGTTAGAAACTGAAACACAGAAACAAGGGAGCAAGTTAAGTCAGCTCCTGTTACTTATTCATTTTACTTAGATTTATAAAAGTGCAAACACATCATGTTCAGACCTCCTAAATATAATAAGCCATGGCATGTGGGATTCAAACAGCTGCATCTGAAACAGCCTTTTTTTTTTTTGTTTTGGACCTCAGTGCCTCAAGTCCAGCCACACAGGAATTTAAACATCACTATGTGACATAGTCGGGGAGCTTTTCAATGAGTCCTCAGCAATGAATATTGCAAAGAGTATGGCACACACCTTTTGGTCCATTCACAGACACACAAACATTGTTTATGCAAAATGCTTAAATAGGTCTTTCTGTGGATATACAATGTGCACTGCTCTGTAGTGCCCCCAGTGTCCCACCTTCCCCTTCCTCACTCATGTTGTCATTTGAAGGTCATATCATAGCAATACTGGACTGTACAAGGGTCAAAGGTCAGAATTTACAGGAAGTAGTCAGGGGTGCGGCGAGTGACATGAGGCTCCCCTCTGCGGGGTGCGGGATCAAACTGCAAGCTGCACAGAAGAGGGAATAAAAAGCAAGAAAAGAAAGTTATACATATTCTAAGCATGTCACCATTAAGTAATTATTTTGCAGAATTACATGGACAACTCCAGTTTTAATTTTTTTTTATAAATGTACTTACAATGAGTATTTGAGCGTGTCGTCTAGCTCCATGATAGCTGCCTGGTTGCCACAGCGGTAACAGTAATTGGGAGCACTAAATATTGTCACCACATTTCTCTCATGGCACCAGTTGTAACCCTGGGGGAAACAGATGCATTACTCACTGCAGACAAGGCACTACTATGTTACACATCTAAAGAATACACCATGTTCTTAAACTAAGTATCAGAGGCCTAGTACAGTAGGTGGTATAACTGCTTAGCCTTTTATTTTGGTTGGGAGAAATCCTGGTTTCAATTCTACTTTTATCCAAGTTTAATTCAGTCTCTTCTGAGATTTAAATTGACAGTAGTCACATGTGTATATCTCAACTGTTAACCAACAATCATTCACATATGCTATAATACAGAAAGCCTGGTAAAATTATAAAAATGCATGGTGACTTTCAAAAACAGCCACTGTGGCTAGCTGGTGTAACCCATATAGAGACACAAACCTCCATAACCAGCTGGTGAGCACGGGACACCAGTGTCAGGCGGTTGGCATGGTTGAAAGTCTCAGAGATGTCCTGACCAAATGTGTAGCCAGCACCTCGAGGAGAGATGCCCCAGCCACCGCGGTCATCGGGGTCTGACCACAGCAGGTCACACATGGGACCCTGTGGAGGACCAAGAGGAAGAGGAGAATGATCCGGAATTATGGAGATAAGAGTATCAACATACAAGTATCGGTCAAGATCAAGTCACTTTTACAAACATTTGCTGATGGTTATTTTTTGACCAAACCCTGTCAATGTTAATATTGTTTCTGACCATGACGTAGCTTACAACTTTACCTCATGTGGCACTTCCTGTAAACGGTCCAGTGCTCTGATGTGATCCAATGTATCTATGGATGGTGACAGGCCTCCATGAAGGCAGAAAATCTGGAAGCACAAGGAACATTTGACTATTAGTAGTGAATACAAATACTTCTCTCTGACTAACACTTTTTGCATCCATCTCATCAAAACCTGTCCTTCCCTAACCAGTATGTTTATGCTTCTATCCACAGAGCAACACTAAATTTTGTCCAAACATGTTCACACACTGGACAGTCCACATTTTTTACATCTGTGAAACCAACCACACTGATGCGAATTCTCACCTGAGAGTCTACCAAGGCAGTGAGGGGCAGGTAGTCGAATAGGTCTGTGAAGTACTTCCAAACATTGGCGTTCCCGTATTTCCTTAAGCACTCATCATAAAAGCCGTACACTTGTGTGATCTGTCTGCTCTCGTGGTTCCCTCTGAGGATTGTGATGCGCTCCCGGAAGCGTACCTGAAACACGGGCAGAGAACAGAGCTACAGGCCGAGGCTTTCCTAAAAGGTCCAATTAAATGTCAGTTCTCAGAACAAGTCAAATGTGTGAGGACGTTTTAAATTACCACTCACCTTAAGTGCTACTAGTAAAGAGACAGTTTCTACAGAGTAGTACCCTCTGTCCACATAGTCTCCCATGAATAAATAGTTTGTGTCTGGAGATTTTCCTCCGATCTTGAACAGCTCCATGAGGTCGTGGAACTGGCCATGCACGTCGCCACACACTGTCACCGGACACCTCACCTCCTGGACATTTGACTCCTTGGTCAGGATCTCTTTTGCCTGGAGAAAACATACACATTTTAACTCCGGGTCATCAATTGAAAAACAAAGAGCCACAAGGTATAGTTAAAGACAGAGACTCAAGCTGGTTCTTTATATAAAACATGTGGCAACTGATTACATTCACAATCCTGCAACACTGTTTATTTAGATATGAAAAGTATCAATAACGTGACTTCTTTTTTTTTTTTTTAAACATGTATAGCATTTATCCAATGTGCTGCTTTGCTGTGTTCTACTCTTTCAGATGCAGGAAAATGCATAAGATCCTACAAACTTCATTTCAGGAAAGCACAATTTCCAGTTGACATCAAGTCGCTACACAGTGATTGAAACTAGCGCCAATATCTCCACCATAATCTCTCTAGGGAAATAAGCTCCTGCCCTGTATGTGCATCTAGTTTCTTGTGGGCCTGCACCTGCAAAAACAGCTCTGGTTGTACTGCAACATTTCCTAAAGTCCATTAGTATGATGATCCAAAAGGTGAGGACAGGCAGGCAGCTCAACCAAAATGTAGAACTGAAGTAGTAAATGTTTTTCTTGAACACAGTTCAGCCTACTTAGAGTTCACCATGAAGAAGTCTAAAACATGGTGCTGCAGTGCGCGAGACTCAGTATGTGGCCCACAGCTACAGTTTTTGGAAGAAACACGAGGGTTACGGTTGTCTGCTGATTCAGTGCAAACAAGAGAGGGTTATTGCTTGAGTCAGTCTTGTTTGGTAGCCTGGTATTACAGCTGGATGAGCACTTATAAGATCTTTACAGCAAGCAAGTCCTCAGAGAGAGATTCTCCTGGTTCAACAACCACCACTTTACAGACAGTCTATGGTTTGAGCTTGGTGTTTTGCCAGTCACACATTCTGAGCAGCCCCGCCCAAATTTTTATACTGTGTTCCCTTTAAAACCAAATGTGAGCAGGGAGGGAGAAAGAGGGAGCTGACACTGACAGCATGCTAAGGTTGGCCTGTCACCCTGGCAGATGAGACAGCCAGTTACAGTCCCACAGCGACCACGAGGGGACTGCAGCTGCACAGCACTGACCTATATTACACACACACTCCGGGTGCCCATTACTACCATGTGGCAGGATGACAGACCGACAGGGGCTTTGAACTCTAAACAAGTGAATCACTAAGCCATAGAATATTCTACATGTCAGTGCTCAAGTGGAACAGTATTAAATTGTTCATCTGCCCATTTCTCCCATCCAAATAATTCTGAGATGAAGGGAAATTGACAAATGTGCCTGTGATCCTGACATTTTTCTGTCATGGTCCATGATGGCCTTTTGGACTACATCGTATCGTTTTTGGCTACTAAATAGTACTACTAGAGGGACACGAATATATTGTGAATTAAAGTCCAGGATTTTTGTTGGCATCTTGCCGTTGACTGTTGCTGCAGTGTTCCTTGGTTTTGTTCAGCCATGCAGGCTATCACTAATGAAGCCAACTATCCAGTCCCTCCTCTGGGTTGAATCTATATTGCTTGGACTGGAAATATAAAAAATCCTCTTTAATTCAGATCAGCGGATTCCCCGGAAGAAAACACCTGACACTTTAAACACAAGCAGAGCAGCTCAGTCAAACCAAATATTCCAACGCTTCATCTCTTCTACCTCAGGCTAATTCATTAGGACGTCTTGTACAAGTTGGATATACAAAGCATGACGCTACATGTGGCCTGTAGCTCTAGAACCTTACACTAACTCCATGAGTCATATGTTCAGTGATGCATCACATATCACCTCTGTGCCCCAAACTGGCTCAGCTGATTAGAACATGGTTAATGTGCACTTTGTACGAGTCCAGCACACTGACAAGTACAAGCTATATTTTATATCATTGCATCTCCCTGCCCACTCAAGATAGCTTTGGTAGAAACCCTGAAGTTGCTGTACTCAGTGGTTTCAGTTACAAATTGTCAACATCATCCATCACCTGCACCTTACAAGAAAAAAAAAAAATCCTGTATCCTTTCATTTTGACAATTTCATTTTCTGATCATGCAACAAACATGACAAAACAAAACTTTATGCAGAATTAAGTTCTACATGACCAAATATTATATACAACTGGATGAAGTAATGTGACATTGCACCATGACAACTTTTTCATAAGTCAGAATTTAAGATGTTTATTCATGAGGTGGCTGATGCCAGCATGTACTGTACCACAGATGCCACTACAGCTGTGAATGAAAAGGATGACGGCAGAGGTTATGTAAGCACCTCTCCCAAAGTACAGACCACACCTATAAGCACAAATGCCATAGAGGCTACAGGGAGGGAAACTCAGACCAGATTACAGCTACAGCCGAGGCGCCAGACACAACATTGTTAAAATGTTTAGCCAAGTGCTGAGAAGTGAAGTCAGCATTTTCCCAGTTGCTGCAATATAATCCCATTAAACTGAGATCAACACAGCCGAGGTTCTCCTGGAAACAAGTGAGCCTGACGACCAGGCAAAGCTACAACCACAAACGCTGACCTCAGATGTTTACGGCAGTACAATGTTAAACCTCTGCCCGAGAACACATAGTCAGCATTGAAATGAGCACCTCAAGCAGCTGAAGATGGACTTTGTCTATGTTGTCAGCTTGTCTATAATGAGTCTGTGAATTTTTTTTTGATTTACCATTAATCTACCTTTCTGTACACTGGCTTATTAAACATTTGGAGCAGTTCTTCTGAATGACTCCTTCAGTTTGTAAACAAAGCTTTAATTTCCCTTGACTAACTTGTTCAAACTGGTTTGAACAAAGGTCTCAGTCAGTGGGCCAACTATTGCCACATGACCAAACATCATTTGGACAGACCTCAGATGAAACAAAATTATATTAATGTTTAATGATGAACTCAAATAAGAATTTCTTCAGCTTTCATAAGCAAATTTCCTATTTATGTTGCTGTACAATTTACAACTGTCTTCTGTGTAAAACACTTGATAATCTCCATCTGAAGATGAGACAAATGAACTGGAGCTACTAGTCTAAGTGATTAGTAAACAGCGTCTCATAAGAGAATCCAATAAGCAGTGACAAACAACACAGGGTTTGAACCTTGAAAGACAAACAATATCCAAGTGGTTATACAACTCTCAAGGTTTACTTCTGAAAAGAGGAGAAAGGAAAAGATTACATCTGTCTGAGGTACACAACGCATGTAATTATATTTACTGTGTGAAACTGGCAGGCACAAACACACAGCATCATCTGCAGTCGCTTATTTTAACACCAGCAACTGGATTAAACACTATTAAATGATCAAACAGGTGACATCACTGCTCTGTGAGCAAACAAGAAGACTCCTGGAGGTTTGAGAAGAGAGAGAGATTTGATTTGATTTGATTTATTCTTTCAAGCATGTAAAAACAGTTGATATGACAACACACATAATTTTACACACAATCAAATATCAATTTGCTTATACCTAGTTCATGCTTGAATGGAGTGGGAAGAAGTCAGACTTATCCAGTCCTACCCCATGACATCATCTTACCATCATTGGTTTGCAAGCAGTAAATAATTCACTTCTACCCACACACATATTATACTAAAAAAAGATT
>NW_018127999.1:765867-767216 GCF_001952655.1 Monopterus albus
CCAGTTTTCAACGCCATACTCTAAGTATGGTAAGATCAATGAAGAATACAAAATGCGTAGTGCTTTCCCGTCCAAAATATATCTAACCCTTGCCAATATCGATATATTTTTTGCTATTTTGTTCTGAACATATCTGATATGCGATTTCCAGGAGAATTTGTCATCAACTATGACACCTAGAAATTTAATTTCATGTACTCATTCTATATTAGCTCCCCCAATTTTCAATTGAAGTTCATTGTCTAGTCTGCAATTCCCAAATACCATAAATTACTGCAATGCCGAGAACTGAAAAATCCGCACCAATTCTGATCAAGAGGATCAAGAATTCCCTCGTCCCTGCACACCAGACAGACTCCTATGTTCTGCCTTTTCTGCTGGTAAGCACAAATCTAAAATGTCTGAGGACATATTACACAGCACATCTCATTCCTCCACACCCCCACACATCCCAAAACAGAGACAGCTGAGTCACAGTGTTATTGTTACAACTGTGTTATCCTGAGTCACACACCCCTGAGCAAAAAGGCTTTGGTAGTGGTGGTGATATAACTCAATCATATCCTCTGCCATTTTTAAATCAGGGAGGATGGTGTGTAGGTGTACTCTGCTGAGTATTAACAGGATGGATACATGCACAGGTACAGGTAGACAGTCTGGGACAGCTGAGCTCATATGAATTCTGACAGAGATGCAGCCTCAGGTTTCATTTAATGTGCTCTAGTACTTTTATAACATGTTTGCCGTATTAGCGAGGGAACAGTGGAAAGCTACAGGAAAGACAAACACATTTTGGTTGTTTGTGGTCATTTACATATCCACATTTACCTAGGCTGCATGTCTCTGGACTGCAGGAGGGAGTGCTCAGAAGAAAGCCATGTTGGCATGGGCAGAACATGCAAACCTCATACAGAAAGGCCCCAGCTAGCCACAAGGTTAGAAGCTGGAACCTTCTTGCTGCAAGGTGACAATGGTAACCACTGTCTAATGTGCCGCCCCAGGGGCTGCCAATACATGTCTTCTGTCAGTATGTCTTCTTGATCATCCACGACAGATGTACATAGAGCTATGTCAAAGTATACCAGCTGACAACCAGAGAGATTTTCATCCAAACACGTCATCTCCATGGCCTCCCATGCTTCTTGCATGGACTGAAAGGCATCATTCTGGAACATAACTAGTTTGGGTCGTTTCACGTCTTGACATAGAACAGCCACAGGATGGACCACCACCACCTGCCCCTTGGAGAGGGTCCACGTCCTGTTTAGGAATCTCAACCCACTGTGAAAAACATCTGTTTTATATATTTTAAACTACTGTAACATATCAGAGCTGAGTGAAAAAAAAAA
>NW_018127999.1:767348-776588 GCF_001952655.1 Monopterus albus
GCCACATGAGAATTATGTGCCCTTAACATTAAGCCAACTATACTCCAAACATAGTAGTGCGCTTAAGAGCTGAGGGGGTATAGAAAGGAAAACAGATGTGGAAAAAGGCAATTAAAAACCGTCACTCCAAATTTAGTCTCCAATGTCGGGGTTAAACTTAACACAAATTTGAATTTAAAGAAAACTAGGATACCAAAAAGCAAATTCATCATAAACTGACATCAGGTTTTGCTTCAGTCGGGACTTCCAAAAGTGACATCCAATGAGAGACAGGTGTCAATTTCTCCAGTGAAGTGTTAATAGACCATGACATAAGGCAGCGACAAGATATAGTGCAATTTGGGTTGTAGGACTTTCTGGAGACCTTAAGTTTTCACCAGATAAAAATATTTTAAAAGGCTGTTGCAAAATAAACAACCAAAAAATGTGTTAGGAGTTAATGGATGACGTTTTCCTTTAAAGCCCAGACATTAGAGCTGGAGGTCAGCATGTGGTCTGAGCAGATTCAGTTCAGTTCACTTTAGCTGAGATTTTCGGTTCATTTGTCATCTATCTATACATGAACAGAGGACGTTAAACCACCTTTACCTTAGCTCACCCACATTTTAACTGAGCAGTATATACACCTAACGTCGCCTTTACATGGCTTGAATTTGTAGCATATTATATAAGGTCTTGCAGTACAGAAAGACTGAAACGCATTACTCTTTGAAATATTTTTATGCACTGACCTTTTCCCTTTCTACCACGTAGTTTTACCTACAGATAACATGAGACATAATGCGCAGTAATTAGCCGGTCAGCCACATTAATGGACCTTTACTAGCACAGCTAGCTAAAATGCTACAGGTCAGGACTGTAAATGTGCTATGACACATTTACAATAAATATGACCCTACCTGACCATTAAACCCATAGTAACCGAAAAAGCTGGGTATATAATTCATAATCACCACACATTTTTAACGGGCAGCGGTGTAAGTAACCTAAAAAAAGTGTTGGTCAAATGTACGCACCGCGCAGTGAAATGTACACTATGGACGCCATTTTAAGAATGTCTGGAAGGTGGCGGTAAGGCGAGAGAAGCCGCTAACAGTCAGTTAAAGGGTGATTTTTTTTTTTTAACATCTCACCTTTTCACACAGTGTTTTGACTTGTCCCTCCGTGAGCTGCTTACATTCGTTGAGCTGCTCGATCCACTGATCGAGTTCTTTCGTAAACGCCTTTTCGTCCATTTCTGTGTGTTTGCGGGGTCGCTGCAATTCGTTTACCGATACGTTGGCTACTTTTGGTTGGCGCACGACTCCCCCGGATCTTCTGGTCTTTTCAAGAGCTTACAAAACGGCCTCAGAAGATGCTGATGTCTCTCTACTTAGAAGACGCATGTACCTCCGACTGCCAGATCGCTACGATATGACTGAATTGAAACTGAAGAGCGAGAGAGAGAAACGTCAATTTCTGATCCACCCTGGAAACTAGATTGTGTCGACACACCTGTTATATAATCTCGCACTTCCGGTTGTGGTCTTCTAAATAAAAGCACGGCAAGTGAAGACGTCCTATAGGAGAGATAAAATGGCCCAAAATTCTCATGAATCATTATCATCTTATTCATGCCGTCATTATAGCTTTTCTACTATGAGCTCATGAATTTTGCTCTGATAGTTTAACAACATATCAGAACCTCATCAGCTATCACAGGATTATTTCATATGTGCTTTCAGAAGGAATTTGCACTACTAATTATATTATTAAGAGATTTACATTTCTGCAAATTTAATTATCACCACTATATCAGATGTTGTTGTAGGAAAAGAATTAATCTTTTTGAAGAGTCCATATAAATTACCCATTTTCTGAGTCAAATAGTATCAGTTAGCAAACAAAGCTAGAGAACAGGCTGAAGCACCTTTATTGAAATTCAGCCAGTAGTACATAGCAGTCTTAACTGCCTGTTTACGTGGTGACTGTTTTCTTCTTTCCCATTAGCAGATTTTTAAAGCGGTGTCAACCAACTAACATCCGGTCTCATTGTGAATGTTTGTGTTCAGCTTGACGCAGCAGCAGTGCGCTGCCTGACACAAATAGCAACCGGAGACTGGTGACGGCAAATCAGTCATTGGCTCCTGGCGCTGCTTCTTCTGCAGATTCATTGGCTCAGCGTTTTGTAGAGAGGCTACCAATACACACCAAATACATCGCTCTGCAGTATTTGGTGCGTATTGGTAGCTTGGCCATGATGTCACCTCTTAACATGTATCCCATGAACAAAATAAAAACAACCCTTAAAACCCGTGACTCTCCATAAGGTACCGTTTATTTGCTTACAAATATAAGTCATTCAATCATCACTCAGCAGGGTTTATGTTTCCTTGTATGGCATTTTCACTGCTGTGTTTGTTTGCACACCTGTGCAGTACATTTTGGGATACAGGGACCACATAAAACTAGCAGCAACCTTTCCCACTATGAACAGCAACACTCTAAAAACAGATGTGTTAACCCTCTGAAACCCAATAATTCATTTTATTGAGGTAAAAAATGTGTGCTCTTTTTTTAGACTGTTTTAGCTTATGACCTAGAAAATTATGACTTTCTGAAATTTTGTTTGTTTTTAGAGGATTTTATAAAAGCATTATCAAATTGCAACACTGGGTTTTTGTGGTTACCAGTGCTTTAACACTTTAATTTTAACAGTTTGATACAGCCCATTAAAAAGCAAATATATTTGACTAGTTGTAATTGGAATCCGTGCCCTAATGCATATCCACGTGATAAAAAGCTAAAAGAGCAGGGGCAGAACGAACGGCTCCAATAGCAGCAGGAAAAAGACCTAATTGAAAGCATATTGGAGGCAAAGACATTAGCCACAAAAACAGCCCAGGCCCAACAACAAGCCCAGATGGAGAAACATAGAGTGGAGACCAAAAAGATTGATGTTGTCCTCAGAAAGGCAGAAGCTCTAGATACTAAGGACCCCCACTTGCTGCAGGAGAAAACCTCCCTGTTGGAGGAAATGGAGGAATCAAAAGCCTCCTATGTGTTTGAGGTTAAGTATTTGCAAAATGAAAATGACAGTCTCCTGGCTGCACAAAACAAAACTGAAGAAGAGCTAAAGAATGGCAGCAGGAGAAATCTTCCCTCCTGGAGGAGATGGTGAAATCCCTGCAGAAAATAGAGCAGGAGTGGGAGACAACAAAGAGCTCTATGAAGACTCACCTGGAAGAGCTGAAGAACAAACTTGCTCCAAAGAAAAAGAATTGGTACAGGAAACTCATCAAACCCCTAACCCCCTTAAACCTCTTTACACTCCTCTAGCTCCTCATGCTCAGGGCTGGTGTTTGCTAATAAAGGAATATGACACCCAGTACAGTGGTGTGTCTTAACTTTTTGTTTCTTTCTTGTAACTGTGTGTGACTCTCTGTGAAAACTGTCACAAATCCAGCACCTGGTTCATTTGGCCCACTGTTCAAAATGCAGATCCCAGTTTCTACCACAGCAAGACACAACACATCAAATAAAAGCGTCGATCAAAGGCTGAATCTGCGCTCCCTTTCAGAGCTGCTCCCTGATGTGCTGAGACACATACAAGTATCACATGAATTAATAATCATTGTATCCTAAATTAAACTCCTTTGTAAATGCAAGGCATGAAAAAACTGGTGATAAATGGCGGGCACACTGGTCAGTGCACTCAAATTAAACAGGGGGAGCATCTTTGCTTTAATGTTCTACTGTTGGCACAAGCTGAGATAGACAGGTTACTTTGAATACCGATGGCCTGCAGAGCAGTGCTCTTGTCTTCATTTACAACCAATACAGAAAACAGAAAAATACCTTCACGAAAGTTTATTTAGCTCAGTTATAACCACAGTTTTCTGGCAGACAATTGATGATTCTCGACAGCATTGAGTCAGTCATCCATTTTGGTTCAGTTCTGTTTTGAGATGAAACAGATCAATTTCCTTCTTACTGCAGCCCCACAGGGGATGTGTGTGTGGTGTAATAACAGCTCTCAATAAGTTCTTTATTAAAAAACAGATTAAAATGTGCCAGGAAGAACCCAGGTGCTGCTTTGTGCAATCATCCACATTTTCCAGAGCGCTCTCCTCATAATTTAAAATCTCTGCTTGTGGGTTCACAGTGAAAACAGCCAACCATTTTCTGCTTTGCACAGACTTGAAACAAAGGCATCGGCTGCAAAATCTAACCAGTAGCTCCCTCTGGACAATGATAATCAGGTTCAGACTTCAGCACATTCTCTGGATTATCAGCATCTTCAAAAACTGGATTATGATGCAGTTTTTCACTTTATATTCTACAGCCATCTGAGGATGAGCCTCCACTTCGTCAAGTTACACGTCTTGTAAACAGTGACCCTGTGGCCCATTTTAGATCACAATAAGCATTCTCTAGTTGTTTGTTTTCCACATTAACTTTTCATTGATCACTTTGGAAACAAGCTCATCTACAACGTCTAATTGTTGTGGTCCCGGCTTCCCCAGCCAGCAGACGGGCAGTTGTTCAACATGACACATCACAACAGTACATTCAACCTCCTCATGTAACTGGACTGCCTTTGATAAATGTCTTTAAGAAATATTTGTGGGGTTTGTAGCCAAAATCCTGCTTTATTTTTTCATATTTCTCATATTTTACATTAATGTATTCTTTTAAAACCCTAGTTATGTATTTTTATATTGCCTTGTGTTGATGTCTTTTATGCCAGAGTAAGTACCTGTAAATTGCCCGTTGTTGAAAGGTGCTAAACAAAGTATATTTTTAAATGGGGGATTGTACAGTTGTTTAGCCTTCATCATTTAACTTTACCCAACAGTCTCCAGTGATTACAAAGAGCCACAAATGTTAGTTTCTCAATATGGAAACAATGACATTTTGACCATCATTACATAAATAGTCAAGAGACAAAGGCAGGTAACACAATACAGGAGCTTAATCCAAAGTAACACAACTCTCAGCTGCATGGTGGCAGACCGGAGGCACTGGGATACGTCAAGAGACATGAGTCCTTTATCACTACCAATCAAGTGGCTGCTATTTATTAGTGGGCTTTAGTTGTGCCTGCTTAGTTATAAAAGCTATTGGGGTACCTGCTGCTGTTGCTGTCCAACATCTAAATTTAAACTCCCTGTGTGTTCCAGGGAGGTTTGGATAACAGCTCTTTTAATTCCATGCAAGCAGATGCAGGCTGTATGACTGATGCCAGTGCCAAGCTATCAGGATAAAATGGCTGAACCCTCTTGTAAACAGCATTGTCTGGGATGAGGTTGCCTGTGATGTGGCAGAGAATACGATTTTAATAAGCTGGGTGATGATACTGTCTGTGATATAAGTAGAGGTGGCAGTTAAAACGCTGGAAGTGGGAGGGACAGGGAGACATTATACATGCCCCAAAACCAACCGCTGGTTGTATAACAACACCTTATCAGGCATACATAACATTACATGAGTTGTGCAGTGTGAAGTCATGTGATGATTACCCTTTGCATAACCTTGAGAAACTCCAAATAAGGAGGAGAGAGAGAGACAGACTGTCAGAGATAGACACAGTCATACAACAAGAGAGATGCTGGCAGTTTGTTCGGGAGCAGTTTTAGATACATAAGTATACTACAGATAAAATGATTTGAGACTTTGGATTAGGCACTTACTTTACTGAAGTCACATGAAAAATATAAAAGTATAAGAAATAGTGTAAGAAAAGCCAAAAAGCAATGTGATACATACCTTGTGCATAGTACTACTACTCTTTTATGTTTCTAAACTCATATGTTCACTCATTTTCTTTGTATTGTTTGCTTTTTCAGTTTGCCTTTGTCTATCTTATAATATTTGTCTGTTGGAGTAAATGATAGTGTTCTGTTTTACAGGTCAGGCTAAATATAGAGATACAGCTAAAAACCAAAACGGAGAGAGGAAGCAACAGCGTCTGCCTCTTGGTCTCTTTCCACCAATTAGCATCCAGTATTGTGTCTCCAGGATACCTGAAACCATGACAACAGCAGGTTCCTGTTCCCATCTGAGATCTGGAGCGCCATCTGCAGTTCACAATGTGAACATCCAGGCTGCTTATTCTCTGCTACTTTGAGAAAATTAGAGCAAGAAGCTTTGTTAGGGGAAAACACCTTTGTTTAATAGTGTAAGGCCAGCTGTACTTCACTATGCTCACCTCCAAAGATATGATGTTTAAATGGTTTTCTGAAATGAAAATACCCACACTGACATTTATTTGTGTAACAAATAGTCTTTTGTGTACTAGGGCTACTTGCATGTTTTCACCATAGCCTTCCACTATTAAAATGGCCTGTAAATTCAGCTTTTGTAAATCAAAATATAAATAAATGTATTGCCTCGATAAATATTAGGTCAGAAAGTTTGTAATCTTAACTCAAGATTTACTTGCTAGTTTTTGGCGCTCTTGCATCAGCATCTCAGGACTTTGCTCACATCTTGTATTCATATTACATAATTTTTTAAATAATTTCTTCTTAAGACAGAGCACATACCTTTGTAGTGAGTGAGATAAACACACCTGAAACCAATAATCCTAATGCTGTTAGATGTGGAGAGTCTAAAGTTTTAACTGAGACTTGTTTTAAAAAGAAAGAAGACTGCACACTTTGTATTTGTGGTCCAGTGCTACGACAGCAATAAACTCTGTGCTCCTTTGTGTGTGTAATAACATTCAGTAATAAATCATGCCTCTCTGATACATAAATGTGTAAGTGTATTGCTACAAAAAGCCCTGTAGTTGCATCACTGATGAATAATGAATTGCAGCTCATGGTATTCCACAGTGGCAGCCTTGCATTTGGTTTTGAGCATCCTCAGTTTCACATCCCCTAAGTGCACAGTAGATATTGTGAGAAGTTTCATAACAGCAACAATATAAAACAGAGCACTCTGCTGACACATTAGACAAAGCCTGATAATGACTTTGTTTTAATTATCCTTCTGTCTGACTTTCCAGCCTTGTTCTAATCACAATCATTTATTTTAACAAATCCATTCACTCAAATCACATAAAACATGGTATTTTGCCATATTGATATACATTGCTGAGACTTTTGTCAACAACCAAAACAATACAATAGAGGCTAAGGGCATTTCAATCACAAATTGTGGTGCATATAACCAAAGTCAGTATCCAGAGCACAAAAAAGAGGGTTTGCACAGTCTTGCATGTCAATGAGTCATTTTGTTTTGTTGCATGCTGAAGACAGCATAGCCCTCCTGTTCAGCCCTGTGCTGATGTGTGACCACAAAGAAAACATCTCATTGAAGTGAGTGTGCAAACCCCCTTTTTGTACATTTTATACAATAAAGCATTTGCCAGAAATTACAAAGAAGTTGAATATAAAGCACCTGATAAAACTGCAGATCTTTGTTGTGAACACAAAGTTCTGTCAAATTTTATATATTTATGCTTCAAATGAATTTAATCTTCATCACTGCCACCAAAACAATTTGAGCCCTTCACAAATCTTTGAATCTGACCTAGAGGTCCCAACAGACAGCAGGTTTGACCGAGTGCTTGAATACTCACCCAGTCCTCTGTGTAATGTCAATACCATTGCCCAGCTTGCACCATCTTAACACTTTGTTCCACATTAACACTGGTAGCCACTATACATGTTGATGGCTCCATCCTTGCCCCACCCTAACACTCAGACTGGAGTCTTCCAGTCGCAGCCAGCAGGTTTCTGTGGACACTAATGGGTCATTAACATGATACTGCTGAGTGAGTTGAAAAGGCCTGAGTGACCTCTCCATCCACAGAACATGAGGAAGAAGAAAGCAGAGGAAAATGCACATTGAGGTTCAAACAACATGTTTGCTAAAAGAAATATTTCTAGACTGAAGACCACTTGTTCAGATGCAGGGAAAACATGATAAAATGATTTCAATGCACCATTAAAAAGTGGCCCTATGTAAGTAAATTACATTCAGATCCATAGGTGGTTTAAGGCAGCTGTGACTGGAGAAGAGCTTCCACTATAATAGAAATAGACATTCTATTTCTGAAATACAGCACCAGCCCAATCATTATCATTTATGCACATTTTAATAAACACACAGCCATCAGTCTTGTGCTATAATGGCAGAGCTGTGCAGAGATGAGGAGAAACACTGCAGTCTGTATGTTTCTCTGTCCTTTCTATTAAAAGCATCTGAGCTCAGCAGTGAGACTCTTCCTGGCTATTTTGTCTGGATACAGGCCCTTGTCCAGCTTCTGACAGACAGACACTGGGTGGTCTTTTTTTCACATGAATAGAATTACAAAACAAACTATTCAATCAACAACAATCCATTACAACCAGGCCTCATCAAGCTCTTTCACTATTTATATCACATTCACAAAATCACAACTTTTTGATGAAATCCTGTAAATAATTCTGTTTTCTTGTACAAGAACTCACATAGCAACACTTGATGTAAATGTATTTTGCATTCCATAAAGAAACATGCTTTTTATTCCTGGCACTTGAGGGAGCCAGAAACAGCTTTTACTGTGGCCATACCTTTTTTTTAATGTGTGATCTACATTCTCACTATAATGAAATGCTAACAGGGCTTTGTTAATATAATGTACATTTAGACAATTATTCTAAGCTGGCCCAGAGGTTTAAAGTATCACCAGTATCTGCTGATTCATTTGGGTTACAAAGGCTGAGAAAGCATTTACTGTTACCTAAGGTTTGGAACATTTATCTGATACCAACTGATCTAAACTGATAAATGACCTTGTTACTATTTGAGTTCTCCTGCTATGTAACCTTTTGAACCACTCTTGTAATAGTCACAGTATTTGACTTGTTAGGTATTTTTAGCAGATAGATATTGGATAGATACTTTATGTATTAGAAATGTTAAGTGGAAATAGGATGTCTAGTTAGACTGTTAAATGCTTAGTCATGCTTATGAGTTTCTACAGGCTACATCTGGTCAAGGATAACTAGAGAGAAGAGTTGATGACTGTCAGCAGACAGGGTGTTTAATATTATTATTATGATGTGTATAACTGTAGCCTTAGCCATAATATGTTCTTATGTTTAAGTCACGACATGTTACTAGAGGTCGTGTGAGAATGTTTTTAGCTACTGTAAGCTATTTTCCAGCTCTTTTAACCAGGAACTCAGAGAGACGAGGCGGACCACTTGGATATATAAAAAAAACGTGCTGGTTTATTCAAAGAATCACAGGTAAAATTAACATTAC
>NW_018127999.1:776924-782872 GCF_001952655.1 Monopterus albus
CATGTTACTAGAAGTCTGTGAGAATGTTTTTAGCTACACACCACTTAATCAACAGACATACACATTCACACGTTGATTTGCTTCATGTTTTGACTACTGCTATGACCAGCTGCAAAGCTGGCAACAGAGACGTCTCAGTTGACGTTTCTGTGTAGTATGGGGCTAGCCCAACCGAAGAGATAAATGTGTAGGCTTGGTTCGGTTCAGGGTCTTTCATCTTTCATCTGCCTGCGTGCAGGTTGGAGGTGCAAGATACCTGAGCGTGTAATGTTAATTTTTACCTGTGTTCATGGAATAAATCAGCACTGTTTTGTAGTTACTTGGACTGTCTCGTCTCTCAGAGTCAGTATAGTAAAAAGTACCGGGTACAACAGACTTAAAGGTCAGTCCATATCTTCACTGACTTGATGTTAATCAGTTAACAGGCACAACCATGCAGACAAAGAGCCTTTATGGCTCATGTATTTTTAAGGTAAGCCCCTTACTGCTCAATAAATTGTGTAATTTTTGTTTTCACCTGTCATCTGTTCAGAAATCAAACCGGGGTGATTAGATGGATGAGAGGCTCCATGTTCTTTCTTTCGCTACCCACATCAAGAGATAGATGATATGAATGATACTGTTAGATCATCAGAATAAAATTGCATTGCAGAACTCCTCTCTATCATATTATGCTTTGTTTGACTCACTGAATATCCGCAGAAATCTTGTTGTCATCAGGGCAAGACAGCAGAAGGTACAACGGAAGATAGGGCATGAATGCAACATAATTACAAACATCTGGTTTGCATGGCACCTTGTTGAGGTTCAGTTAGGAAAATTAATTATACTGCTACTGTGATTATAGGCAAAGTCATTATTTTCAATGTCTGTATAAGGTATTAAATGTGTGATAAGTGGAATCTACACTAAATTCTTGAAGTCTACAAACACACTGTAATTACCCATCAGAATACTATAGGAATATCACACTCTGCTGACAATATTAAAGATGAAAATAGACTAATAATATGGTCTTTATAAACTCAATATTGAGTATCAAAGAAATTCTATATATCACTATAGAAATGATAAATGTTAGCAGCGGCGGGCCGTGCATTTGGTACCTGGGCCTTCAGTGGGGACTTACCCAACTTCATTCACCTAATACCACCACTATCATGTTGCAATTATAGAAACCATCAGTACTATACAAAAACGCGGTACAACAAAGCCTGGCATTACAGAGAGAGGGGCATTTCATGTATTGAGGGTGAATATCATTTTTACTAAAGCAAGAAACCCAGTTAAGACAGCTCCAAACCTCTACACTACAACCGCAACTGTGCCTCGTACATCAGTTCAGAATCAATATTTATCTAATAACATGACAAAAACAAAACATTTAAATAAAATACATCATAATCACCAGAGATGCTATTTATTTATTTATAGACATAATCCATCCTCCTTTCTTTGCGCAGGAAGACTTCAGTGACTCTGTCATAGAGGTGATCTCTGCGTTTCAGTTGCATCAGTAAGTCCTTTTCTATAGCCATGGAAGTGGCGAGCAAACTAGTGATGGGAAGTTTGGATCATTTTACTGATTCGGATCGTTGAATCTCGTTCAGCAAAATGAATTAATCTTTTTTTGAGTCATTTCTTTCACTTCAGCAGAATGTAATTAAAATGTTACGTGTTAATTCCCCATCTACTTACGTACATATTGATCACGTTTCCAATAAGAAAGAACTGTAATGCAGCCCAGGTCATATTATAAGTAATACCGTACCTGTGTCTTGAGGCTATGCAGTCTGTTACTTTGCTTGACCTGCTGCTGATTACCTGGTCAGGTAATCAGCAGCAGGGCGATAGTATGGGATAGTTGGAAAACAAGCAGGACAGCGGCCCTCGAGGACTGGAATTGGCCACCCCTGACATACACAAACTGGAAGCAGTGCAGCTAAGAGAAATGCTGTGAAATGAAGAGAATAGACCGTTGGGGATAAATTAATACAATTCCAAGGAACAAATATTAGAATTTAGGTTGTAAATGTAGGCCAGTGCTTCTGATAGTGTTTAGGCCAGCAGAGAAGGCCTTGCTGGCCCTGACGGCCCACCACTGAATATTAGTGATACCACTGATGTGGATGGTTGCAACAAAGCTTCCAGACCAAGAGCCCAAAAGATCAGACAGCCCCTAAGTCAGAGCTTCTGTTTGAAATGACTGTTATTAACATTTTTTTTTTGACAAATCAAAGGGCCCTGGCAATAGTAAGGGTTGTCCTACATGTTTCTAATCCTGAACTGGATCTATCAATAAGCAGAATATGCAGTAAGAAAATAAATTCTATATCATATTTTGTGTAGTGCTCTGTAAAATGTGGCCCATGTGGATATGCGCTAATGTATTTACAGGTAGGCTATAGCATTACATGCATCTCATATCTTACACCAACTGAAATAGAACTGCCTCTGTAATATAGTTGCCTGTCATTGGGGAAGCGTTATAATAAGCATTTTTCCTCGACATGGTGTCTGGCATAGAAGCGGCTGTACTTCTACTGGCCAGCACTGTAAGCAGCTGACGTCACCGTTAAATAGCTAGTCAGTTGTTTTGGGAGAAGAAGAAAAGGGCTACTAGCGGAAGACATACCGTATATAGTTTCTGATAGCACTCGGTTTATGGTCCTGGTTTAGATTTTACACATTTTGAATAATGTCAACCCCGGCAAGGAGACGGCTTATGAGAGATTTTAAAAGGTACAGTAGCGTTTTTTATAGCTTGTGTTTGTGTACAGCTTGCAGCGTTACCCGATGTCGGTAGCTAGCTGCTGATTAGCTTAGCGTTAGCTGCTGGTGCAAAGAATGGGGTATGCCAAGCTAGACTGGAGTTACTGTGGAATAAACCTGTTAATTTGTATGTTTTTTTCTCGATTCCTGCCGTCTATAGGATTGACAGAGGCAGCATTTGATACTTCTGATGTTATAAAGCGATATCCAAAGAATGCAGTTTGGTTTTATGCAGTTTGTGTGCCCAGGGAACAACGTTATTTATTTTTCTGTTTGTTGCGGTAGGTGCCGTTTCTGCTAGCGGAGGTTACCTGAAATAAATGAAACTGCTGAACAAAAGACTTAACGGGCAGTTCATCAAGCCCTTTGTCTGACTTAACTGGCCCCGATTAGAAGGTGACATGATTTAAAGTGAGCTCAGTGCAAGCTGTGGGCTTTAATTGTGCTACATAAAAGGCAGCAACGTTCAACCAGCCGGCTGGCATTTTGCTTTCAGACCCCTTTGACAGGCAGCAACGTGGCTTGCAGGTATTGCACAATTCGTTGTGTGTGTGTTTGGTTGCTCCATCCCAGTACTTAGGATTGCTAGTTATGTGCCTACCGTCTCTTCCCAGAGCTTCTTCTGAATGACGTACAGGTATAGCTAAACAACATCTACATAACTCATGCTGTGAGCATGTTTGAGTTTCCTAGGAGAGTCACACCTGGCAAGGGGCTGCTTGTAATGCCTGCTATCCCCCGTCTGCTGCCTGCCTCCATATGGCACCCCACAGTAGGGGATGTCACTGGGGGAAAAGATGCTAAGCTATTCTACTAAGAACAGACGCTGAAGCAGGGGAGATAAGGTGTCAGTGTAACTCTACTCTGCTGGGCCAGTCCCCAGGTGGTAAAGGAAAACACTGACACATTGCTGGATCAGCCTGTGCGACCTCCTGTGTTTCATCTACAAGTCAAATTATCTGCACACTATGTATCTTGAAACTGGTCTGTGTAATTGTTTGATAAGTTGCTTGTTGCTTGGACTCCATACAGACCATACTGGTTAAACAAGTTGTAGTTGTAGTTATGCTGATGATCAGGTCACTGACCTTGGTACTTTTTGGTAAATTCCTTAAGATTATATTTAGTAAAACATCACATTCATTTCTTCAAATGTATTTTTTAGAAACAAATGACACTGTGAAAGCAGCAACCAGCTCCGTACACTACAGCAATGCCACATCTGAATCCAACCTGTATCCATCAAAATGGATGTTAACAGCATCTACATAACTCATGTACATGCTGCTCTCTCTTTGTCCTACTCTCTCTTTGCAAAAGACGTCAACTCCTCTCTCTGGCAGCCACTGGTTCAGGCTTTTAGCCGCCCAGCGCTCCTCCATGGCTGTTTGACATGACTACTCACATTCAGAAATTTTTCTTATAACTTTGGCTAGATGGCAGGCTGTAGGCAGTAGAGTGCCATGGGGTGGGGGGTAGTATAACTGAGAGACACCATGTCCTGTCCCATTTTCAACGGATTTCTCAGAGGCTGTGTATTTGATCTCAGTAAACTGGATCATTTCTGGCAGACCTCAGAAAAGCTGTATATGTACATCAAGTACTGAAGTGACTCTGTGATGTGAGCAGTTTCCTTATCAATCTGGCTAGTCAGGAAGTTGAGTGGAGCATCCCTTCACCAGTAGAGAGAGCTCAACCAGATTACGGTAAATGAGGTTAATTGGAGTGGGTCTGTCTGCAACTTGGGACGTAGATATGAATCCACACACAGACACACAAATCAGCCTATCTTTCTTTATAGCTGTGAGCTCTTATTAAACCAGGTTTTATACTAGTTGTGGGATTCAAGACATGAATAGTCAGTGGTGATGCCAGACCTGGCCTGGATGTGCTGGGTGATCTGAACTAAGACACGACATAGGTTCCACCATGGGACCCGACAGAGTAAGCTGTAGAGTACACACTGTCTTTATTTGTTATGTGGGCACCAGAAACCTGTTTTATAGTCTACATTGATCCACATTTTAACAAGCCAGAGGCTGTTGTTGGAAACTTAATTTAACATGTTGACTCATGACACCTGTGTGTTTCTTGATTTGCTGATGCAGTTGTTGCTAGACAGTTGTTGCTGTGATATTTTTGCACTTCACTTAACAGAGCACATGTCAGTTTTCTATGTGGTGCTGGGGTTAATGAGTATTGTCCTTAATTATAAATTCATCAAACTATTTTGGGAAATCTAATCAATAGCTTATGCTGTAAAAAGAAGTGGACAAATACCTATGCCATGTTTCTAAATTGTCTATAGCTTTAGATTAGAAAACCCAAAGGATTATAGTTCTAGATTGATTTCACTAGATATACCATAATCACTATTTTGATAATTGATGAATTGATGGCCTTTGACTAAGATGCTCAACTGTGTGATTTTTCAGCTTTTATTCATTAAATTCTTAAAAATGTGTGGGTTTTGTACAAAATGAGTAATTTGGATGCTCTTATATTCTTCATTATTTATTACACTTAATCCACTAAATGGTTATTCTGTTAATTGATTTAAATTATGTAACAGCTAATTGATGCATTCAACAAAACATTTAATCTTTATTTCTCTGGATTTCTGATTGCAGAAGATTTCTGTAGTCGACATTTCTTCTGTCTGATGCTGCTGATCCCTTCTAAGTTGGTCTGTTTATTCCAAATGCACTGGTTTTTCTGCTGCTACAGGTGTAAAACCTATCAGTTCCTCTGGTTTTTCCTGGGAGACAAACAGACACTGATTGTCCACAGTTGTCGTACACTGGGCTTCAGTTCAGTCATCAGCACTCTACTGTAGACCCACATCAGGGTGGCCCTTCTTTAGTTTAATTTGTGGTTCTGCAGGCATCCCGATCATGACAGCTCCAGTCAGAGGTTATATCACCGAGCTTTGATGCTTCAGATGAGTGTTAATGGTATAGCTTCTGTTAGCTGATGTGCGACAGTACAGTGGACAGTGGAAGTCTTGGCATCTACTGAAGTCATGTTGATACAGCATTTTGACTGATAATTATCCTGCAGTCAAGGTGTTAATTAAACTCCTTGCGCTGTCTCCTATCCTGTCTCTCTTTATCCCCATGTTATTTCTTTCTGTGGGCCTCCATCTTTTGTATTTTTTCTCTTCTCTGTCTCACTCT
>NW_018127999.1:782911-797141 GCF_001952655.1 Monopterus albus
GCTTGCTGCTCATTTTTTTGTCCCATCCATCTCTTTCTTGTTGTTTGTTTTCCACATCTCCTTCTCACCATTTCTCTTTCTTTATGTCTTACCCAGACTTCAAGAAGATCCTCCCACCGGTGTGAGCGGAGCACCATCAGAGAACAACATCATGCTTTGGAATGCTGTTATTTTTGGGTGAGTCATGCTCCAAATCCAACTCCGCCCTGCTGTATTTACTGTGCCTCTGTGATTGTGATGCACAGATTCCACACACAGACACACACACACACACCGTGACGCGTTCTTGTTCTCCTCCTCCTCTTGCTTTTTAAAAATAATTTCTGATTACAACCCTGATTGTGGCACAGAACAGTCTGGAAAATCAGCAGGTAGAGGCTCAGCAGGTGTTTGATGGAAGTAAGGGCTGAGAGCCACTGATGGGGAAGGAAGTCAAGAGAGAAGAACAGATAAAAACTGAGACAGAAGAGTTACTTTTCTAAGACCTGTTTACTGTGCATAATTTAAAGTGTAATTGAAAGGAGACTTAATCATGAATAAAGCAAGAAGGAACTTTTTTTAATCTGAAGCCTCCTGTACACAGATAGTGACGTACTAGTGTTAAACTGATCCTTCCTTATGGTGGCTTTGCATATTTACACTCAACCTAAAAAGCTGGCATAGTACAGCATCTGTGTTCTTTATACACAGATACTAGCGTCCCAGTATCAGAGGCAGGACATTTAACGTGATGTCCAGCGTTGGATAGAACCATGCATGTAACACACAGACATACGAAGCATGCTGGTAACATTGTTGCTTTCAAATCAACAGTGGCAGAAGAACAGAGCAGGGATGTGCTTCTGCTCGTCCTGCACATTTACAACACGGCTCAGACTCGGTTTTTGTGCATAGTGTACAGCATGTTAATGATTATGGTTATGGATTCTATTTCTTTTTAGCAACATTAACATTTAAATCCCCAGCAGGATGGCGCAGAAATAACACTTCATCAAAACATCACACGCCTGCACTCACAACCCCACAAGTCTCCTCTACCCCACAGAGGCCTAGGTGGAATGAATGTCAATTTTACTATAAATGAGGTCAGCACTGACCAGTTCACCCACACACACATGCTGGCTTAGTTCCTTTTATACAGAACAGCATGGCAGAAAATTGGTGTGATAATCCCAGCTTGAACAGGTAGTGTAAAAAGGCATGAGAAGTAAAAGTGATATTGTATTCAAATATCAGAGCTGATACCTGACACTGAACCATAACAGGAGATTTAACAGTAACAAAGGTGTAATTAAAACAAACCCAAGAATAACAGCTGGGTTTGAAATAGAACTAGATTCACTTATAGCTCCTTAGTTCAATCAAAGTCAAGGTGAAACTGCCAGAACAGTCCAGTCTGAAAGCAGCTGTTTTATCGGTCCTGTCACACTGACAGTGTGAATGTGAAGAGCTGAGTAAGTAAACACTCAGGTGGCTGTGCCGAGCAAGCCCTTGCAGTATAAACGGTGCTGTTATCTGCCAGCCGAGTCCTTAGTGGTGACAGAGGGGATTTTTGGAATTTGGAAATGATTGACTTCTTCTCTCTCCCTCTGCCTTCTGTAGGCCTGTTGGAACACCATTTGAAGATGGTAAGTTTTCCATTGTGGTTTACTTTTACCTGTGTGGGAACACACGTTTCCAAGCTCAGGGGTTGATTTAACATCCCCCTGCACTGTTACTGTTGTAGAGTTGCATCATTAGATCCATCTGTTACAACTCTCTGGACAGTGTGTTGTGAAAATATGGAAGCCAAATGACTGAAAGTGATGATGGGCTACACACACAAGCAGTCAAAGTCAGTCAGAATATCCCCGCACTGATGAACGTATATTCTCTGAAAAATTATAGAGATAAAATATAGAGATATCTGGGGTGTTTAAAATTCTGCAAAGGGTTTTAAATGACTTAGATTTGTAGTACATTTTTCTTGAATAGCTTTCAAACTATTTAGGTAACGCAATAAGATCAGATCTAACATGAAGATTGGAAGTTATGTGAACGTCGCCTCACAGATCCATGAGTTAGAAAGCTCATCAGATGTTTACATGTGCAGAGGTTTGTAATACTGTGACAGAGAATGCAGCCTTAGACCAAACTCTTCCTACTCTTGCTCCAAATTCTTGAACAGCAGAAATGTGTATTTAAAATATATTACGGTTTACTTACTGTGTTTATATGACCTCTCGGGGATTGACCTGTGTCAACCAATTATATTTTATTGCTTCGTTAAATAAATAGCTGACAAAAATGCCAGTAGCTGAGCAGCTGAACATTCATTAGATGTGCTCAGATGGTAACAAACCTGAAGCACAGGAAACACACATCTTTGCACATACACACACTTTTCTGCATGTAATTATGACTGGGGTCAGGCGTGAGAAGCGCTGACTCTGGGTTTATTGTTTTCCTTTGTGAGTCAGTTCCCTCCTTTCAGCCTGCAGAACTGTCGTCTCTGCCTCAGTGAAGGAGTAGCTACTTTTTCCTGTCAAGTCAGTGTCAGTTTTTTTTAACACAGTTGTTTCTCTTGCTCTCTCTGACCTCCTTTATTATTATTCATATCTGTATTCTCACCGAATTATTTGTGTGCACCCCTCAACACCCTCTCATTTTCTCTCTGTAGGAACATTTAAGCTGCTGATAGAGTTTTCAGAGGAGTACCCAAACAAGCCTCCCACGGTTCGATTTGTCTCCAGAATGTTTCACCCAAATGGTAAGTGTTCCAGCTGCAGCCGCACTTGCAGACATACTCATTTTCACTGATTAAAACCACGCATTTGTAAATAAGATCTGCTTTATTATTCACTTTATTCATAATCATATGAAGTAAAACAGGCTTGTTTCTTTTGCACAGTTTGTGGCTCCAGTATCTCAAGGTTTCTTCTTGTCCTCCTCATTCAAACACCTTCATCCCATTCTTCTTATTTCCCAGTTCATAATGAAATGGATTAAAATAGGTCAAATCAGAGAGGTCCAGATGTGCACCTTTTGTGTGAGGGTTGCAGGCTCATTGGGCTGCATGCCTTTAATTTGAGCTGTGGGTAGTTTGTGTTGTTTTTCCCAGTTCTGTCAGGCCATCTGCTCTTTTTGTTACTTGTAGTCGTCCACAGTGTGACATCATTAAGAAATGATAAAGGTCTCCTGGAGTCATCTTCACCATCTGTTAAAAGAGCTTCTCTTCCACAAATGATGAACATTTTGTCTTTACTGAATGTAGAGATTGCTCTGAGACAATTTGTGCTGTGGTGCTGCATCTTGAATGTGTTGTGTGTGTTTTCCAGTTTACGCTGATGGCAGTATATGTTTAGACATCCTTCAGAATCGCTGGAGCCCCACATATGATGTGTCGTCCATACTCACCTCCATCCAGGTTGGTTGCTTTCACTGCCACTACACAAAGTACACTTAAAATTAATGCCATGTATAAAAGAACTGCAGTACACAGGGTATTGGCTATAATTTGGTACATGTCATTCTAATGTGAACTCGTTCTAAAGTTCTTTCCTAACAGCTCACAGTAGCTGAGACAACCTAACGTACTGTACATCAATCCTTATGCCATCCACATTTGTAGACCAAGTGATTGGAGAATCTGTCCTGCTTATTTAATGATGGTAAGTTGTAGGACAAATGGATATTTTCGTCACACTTTTACTTTCCACAGTCTTTGCTGGACGAGCCAAACCCCAACAGCCCAGCCAACAGTCAGGCCGCACAGCTCTATCAAGAAAACAAGAGGGAGTACGAGAAGAGGGTGACCGCCATCGTGGAGCAGAGCTGGGTGGACGTCTGAGCTTCTCTCACTCCCTACTCCTTCATTTCCATCACCCTCTCTTCATCATCCTGCTACTTCAGCCTCTCATTGTTACCTCATCAAGAAATAAAACAGCAACTATATCAGAAGAACTCAAGTGCCACCCTGAAAAAAAAGATCCAGAGAACCAACCAACCAGAATGGACATTAGCCTGCTTGCCAACACCTGAGGAAAATGAGGGAGGGAAATCCACCTTCTATCTGTTTCTTGTCCTTAATTTTACTTATGTTATTGCATGATGTGAAATAAGTTATTGCTAACAGAATCTGTAAAATATCTGTTGTTTGGTTGGATTGATGCTGTTAGTGTTTGCGTTTTACAGATTTTCTTTGAACATTTTCTTTTTTTGTAACTTCTGCTGGTGTGCACAGCTTGGCTGTTTGGAAATGGCAGTTTGATGACCACATTTTAACAGAGATGGAAGAACCCAGAAAAACTCCTCCTCGGAGTGAGTATCATTGTTATTCTTCAGCTGCAGCAGATAAAGAACAATTCCTGATCTGTTCCAGCATAGCTGTTATTTTAGGATACTGTAGGTTTGGACTCACACACGTCACAGGCTGCAACGGTGCCAAGGCTCCCTGGCACTGATGAATTATGACTCCTTGGCTTAGCCAGCCTGAATCATTTCTGCTCCAGGGTAAATGAAATATGTTAAAGTAAATCTTAACACTTAGATGGGACAAGATAAGTACGGATAACAGGGTTGGTTGATGTGGGAAACACCAAATTCCTTTCAATCAACATTTTTTTTTTTAGTCTTGTCACAGTTGTATTTGTCCCACAGTGTTGTTCTTTAAGCGTTAGGAGCCCGAGCCAGGAAATTCCACAGTTCTTGTACTTTATGATTTCCTTGAACAGTGAATATTGTTTTCACCATGGTTCACTCACGGCCAACAGAGCTGGAATGACAGAAAGTAAGTCTGTGAAAGTTACAGACAAGAATCGGCATGACCTTGATACAAGAAATGTTGCATGTACTTCTGCATCATGTTCTTTGCTGTTTGTTTTAATGAGATGTATTGTCATAGTTGATCATCTTGGAGAATAGAGGGTAAACACAACAAACTAGTTTTGTTTTCAGCTGTTCCTGACAGCTCAGAGTTTATTTAATCTGCCATGAAAGTAAATGACTTACAAATGCTTTGTTACCTGTGATGCATCAGCCTTGAATGAAGTGTAAGTGCTTCTGGCCCCAGGCAAGCAGTGCTGCCCAGTGGATACATTTTTGCTGTTGATTAGAGGATTGACAGAGCCACCTGCTGCAGAGAAGACTACAGTCGTGCAGTTTAAACCCTGGTTTAACAGTGTGAGGTCAACTGCTCTCCCAAAAGCTTAAGTTGTTTTCATGCCTGCATTTGTCTGATTTGTGTGTGATATCCAGTTTAAAAGAGCACTTGAGTATAAATTTATGACTTAACCCTGCCCAGCTTCAACTGATTAACCAATAGGAGAGTCATAAAACAGTTTCTCCTGAAACAATAAAGGTCACAGTGTGGCAAGTGAATTATTTCACCTACTACGCAGAAGGAATAGGTTATAAAATTTTGTGAATTAAAAAATGTATACTTATAACACTATGCTGTATAAACATAAAACACATTTTTCAGACTTTGAAACAGGTTTTGTCAAATTATTTTTGCTGTTTGTCCATTTTGGTCCTTCAATAGCTCCAAAAACACATCATTCACTATGCTGGGTGAAACAGTGAGTAATTAGAAGATAAAGTTCAACCCTTCCACATCGACAGTACTGTTAAATATAACTGTTGTGTTTCATGTGGTTGTCATCACATGTTCCTTCAGGCTACAAAAATCACTACAACTTTAAAAATGAGAACATGTACAATTTTGTTTAGTTTATAGCTTAAATGATTCATAATCAGAATTTGTTATATTAGAAAATGCAGCCTAATAATGACACTGTAAAAGGTTTTCATTTTTATCTGCTGTAAATTGTGTTGTGATATCCAGTTTTACCTCTTTTGAAGCCAGTTTCTGACCCACAGCTTTTTCTACTTTTAATTACTATTTGCTTAAAATTAGTGAGCCTGATGGCAAGAAAAAAGTTAGTCCCTAAACTGTTTACTCATAGTGTATCCGATACAGTGCTTAATTACAACCCATTCCTTAGGGAAACAAGACAAAATACAATTCCAGGAGAAGAAAACAAGTCTTATTGCTCCTCGTACATGATATTTAGGACAAGATCCAGTGTCATATTACATCTGAATTTGTTTTTAAAAACTGCACTTAAAACAGTGAGTAAACAAAGGTAAAACAATCAGAGATGGACAAACAGTGAAGCTCCTACACTGCCAAAAAACATTTGTTTGTACATTTAATGTGTTAAAAATCTGAGCAACCCAGTCTGTTAGCTTTTCATAAAAAAATGTTTAGGTGTTATTACATCTGTCATAAACCATAAAATACCAAAGAAATGTGGTCTGACAACATTTCAAGCACAGCCTGTGGACATAACAGCCGAGTCCAATGGTCTTGATCCAGTACAACCAAGAGAGATGGCACAATGGAGCCAGTCATCGACCCTGTGATAGAAGAGCAGAACACCTGAAGACTTTTCTTTGCCAACACATCTATGCCTGTGTGTTTCTATAGACGTACCTGTTGCTTCTTAACAATCTCATCTCTTGTCTTGAAGACTGGTGCATCCTCCACCACAATGCCTTCAGCCATTTCCGTTACTTTCGCCAGGAGCTCTGTGCTATACCTGCCATTAGTTAAGACAAATATTATCAGTGCAGTAACACAGGGGGCAGCAGTGAGCTTGTGACAAGTTGAGAGCACGACACGAAGAAGAATATTTTATTAAAGCCACACAAAGGTAAGTTATTTATCATAAGTAGTTTGATAATAACGTAAGCAAACAGTATGCTTACCTTTTAGCAGACAAAATTATTCAGTTGTGTGGACTAACTGACAAGTTTGGTAAATATATCTAGGGTAAACTTAAACGACATCATTAAAGTCAAGCGCTCAGCAGCAGTAGTAAACATCCTGGAATGGGGACGCTTTAACAACTCTGGATAGTTTTATATCGTCCAGCGTAGAAAAATAAACCACAGAGATTTGTGTGATGAAAGACGCGTTGATATTGAATTGTTAACATCATAAGAATACGCACCGACACCCGAGGAAAACGTTGTTGGCCCAGACCATGGATAAAGAGAGTAGCTGATCCAGCTGCTGATTATCGTATTCGCTAATGTTGCGCAAGATGAACTCTTTCCTGGCCTGCCAGTGTTTGTCACTTTCCCAGTACCCCCGAAACGTTTCCACCTGATCGGCCACAGCTCTGTTTTGCTGAATAAAATCCTCCACGTCTACTGCCGACATCTTGCTCTTCCTTGGCCGAGTCAGTGAAAGCAACTTCCCGTCTTCCAAGCTGGTCCCGGAAGTGGTTTTGTAGCTCAGCCTGTTTTACACAGCGCCACATAGTGGAATAGCTGATAGCTACAACAGCCAGGGGTGGAAGAAACGCCCAGACCCTCTGCTTAAAAAAAAATAGTTTATTTAAGTAGAATTAGAAAATTATTCATTATGCAGAAAGAAAGGTTGCTTTGATATTATTATCACTGTTGTTTACTGATGCTATTATACTCTAGTTGGTTGAGGCAGAGAAAAATTGTACATTTCTATAGACCTATGCTGTTGGATACATTAACCTGAAAAAAAAAAAACACTATCTCAAGTACAACCTAAACGTAATTTTCTTAAACATGTGAAAAAATAAGAATGCTTTATTAAATTTGTACCAGTTTATTTCAAATATCCTTTAAGGAGGAACAGTTGGACCTTGAAACAAGACAGAAAGAGGTGGGTTGTTGCACAAGAACTATGTAAAAATGTAACTTATAACTGTATAGGAATACTTGACATTACATTTAAAATAGGCTGAAATAATTTTACTGCACTGTCAGATTATTTTGCTTTTAGTAAAGAACACTTTAAGGGATTAAGGACATTAACATGTGCACATTATCTAGTGATACATGACACTCCATGACAGCAGGTAGTTGCATCTCTGACATGCACACAGGCATGGTCACATACTTGTTTTTTTGCCTTCTTCTCACCTGAGCAACATCTCTCTCTCTCAGGAATATGACCAGAGAGAAACACTGGACGTCAACCTTCAATCTATATAACGAGGTTTATGCATAATCATTCAGGCTTGCAGAAGTGCAGAAACACACAATTGCCTTTTTTTCTCACTGCACAGATATAAGCACAAACCCCTGAAAGTCTCCCTCACACAGACACACACACACACACACACACACTCTAGAATGGGGGATTTGGGGCTTGTTTTGACATGAAGTCATTGATATGCAGAGGGATCCAAAGGAAAGCATACCAACATGAAGTGAGACAGACAGAGAAAGCAGATCACTGCTCTGTCACTGCTTTTGTTTCAACAGCAGTGTAAAAACAGATTTTACTTCAAATCACTGTCAAAATGTCTTAAGACCATTATTATAACAGTGGGGTTTGCTGTGAACTCAAACTGAATTCAGTTCTTAAAGATGCATTAACTCAGATTTCCTACAGTGTCTGATAAACCCAGTGATAGTGGGACAGGACACGGTGTCTCTCAGTTACAAATTTACTGTTGCTTACCAAAATCTAGCTTCAGACTGAAGGCTGCATTTTGTACAGTTTTCCCCAACCAGGCATCCATAGTTGCTAGAAAACAGGACGTGATGGGATGGGCAGTTTCAGTGTCAGTTTGTTTTGAGTCTCACTAGACCCTCTAGGCTGCAAAGAAAACAGGTATAGTAGCTTTAAAGAACAAATAAAAAAATAGTAACAAAACATATTTGCCAAATCCTATTATCTTTGCATGGAAATAAATAATTAGGACATTTATATTTTAAACTGACAGATTGGAAGTCATTTAAAAGGGTTGTAAATAATAGGAATGCATGAAGCATGAGTAACCTCAAGAGGCCTGCAAAGAGTGCATCTTTTTTTTAAATATCCATTTCTAAACATCTAAATGTCATTCAGCAGGCAGGAGAGCCAGACTGAGCAGGTTGGAACAACAGTCAAACATGCAAGGATGAATCAATGTCTGTGCAGATCTAGACAGGAATTTCTTTAATGTGCAGTCTTGCAGGTTCAGTGAAGATTAAGAGCATTATTGATAGCTGATAAAAGGAATGTCTTACCTTCAGACATCTGTCATTCTTCACACAAGCAGAGTGTGAACACTGAGCACTATATGTGGACACCAGTGAGCTGCAGTTTGAGTCTCTGTGCGAATGTAAAACCCGGTGGAAAAAGTGGGGGATTCCCTTCCATAAACTTATGTACAAAAAGCACCTTATGATGAATCTGTCAGATGATAGCCTTGAGTGTTTGTATTGGCTTTGTGGTCAGAATAATTAGGTTAATTCTGTTGGTTTTGAACATTTCCCTGTCTGCCTTTCAAACATCTCACAGATGTTTCAGTTTCACCCTGTTTTCTATGGAGCTCTGAACAGTGTGACTTTATTTCCTTTCAGTGTCAGTTTACTCTGAAATGGTTGCAAAATGTCCCAACAGGCTGTTTTCCCGAATGTTCTGGATCATGTTTTACTAACAAACACCACAAAGTGGAGGGGCAAACAGACTCAGTTAACACAGGAGCCTGATGCCATCTTCACCTCTGCCTACACCTAATGTAGCTGGTCTCATCTCTACGCGGCCATCAAGTTAAATCTCTGCGTTGTGTCTTTAGTGACGAATCGTAGACAGGGGTTTGCCATCCACAGGAGCGTTTATTCTCTGTGTGAAACACAACTAAATCAGTACATCCATCTGTCAGGTCTCTCTTCACATCTCTCCTCAGGTTTCCACAGTAGCTGAGGAGGGCCGCGAAGAAACAGGAAACAAAATAACGGGGCAATGGCCTTCAAAATAAAAGCTCCTGACCAACAAAGCCATTCAAGGCAACACATCTATGCAAAAATATTGAACAATATGACATGAAACAAAGAACTGAATGCATTACATGGAGATCTCAACAATAGAAGTGGGCATTAACCCCCCGAAATAAAATAATATGCACTGTAAGGTTTTGAGAATGTTCACACTGCATATTCGTCTGCTACACTAACAACATAACATTTCTGAGACATAAACACATAGGTGCACATATGCATATACAGTGTACAACAAATTGAGTACAGCTCTGTGCAGTAACTGTTTAATGATTCAAGTTGTACTGTCTTACAACAACTGTATTGATAAGGGATAATAATAATCACCTTTATTGGCCAAGTATGTTACACACAAGGAATTTGTTTCCGGTACAGGACTGAGGTAGCCATCTGAGGCGCCAACTCAACCAATGGCTCTAACCAACATGGGGGTTCAGTGTCTTGCCCAAGGACACTTCCACATGTGGACTGCAAGCACCGAGATTCAAACCTTCAACTTCCTGGTTGGGAAATGACTGCTCTACCCACCGCACTGTCGCATCCCTCTAAAACTTCACTGCTCCAGGTGAGGTTCAAACTCACAACCTCAGCATCACTCTGCATGTTACTGTCTCATAAGTACTGCACGCTGACTGATTGCACCACTGGAGCCACTGAACTGTAGGGTATTTGCTCTTATGTGGAACAATCAGTTTCAAAAGAAAGTGTCAACACCACAGTTTTCCAATGCAACATGGCTCCACATGGTAGGAACTGCTGACCCAGACTGTGAGACTCTAAAGATCTGAGAGGGTACAAGAGCATCAGTAGCTACTGGGGAATGATATTTAGAGATGGAATGCACGTTTGCATGTCCAAATACAGAATTAAAAGAGTCTCAGGAAGTCTCAGGAAGCTTGACTGGACAGGAATTCTCCAACATGGCGATGATCAAAAACACACTGCAAACATCACACGAGAGGATTCTATGACCTGGTGATCACCTGACTTAGATCCAACAGAACATCTCTGGAGTATTTTAAAGCTGAAGCTATAGCAACAAAACCCCTCCTCCTGAAAAAAATCACCTGAAGAACAGCAGAACATCTGTCCACAGATTTGTGCAACACTGCTGTCATCCACACCTGGAGGATCAATTCTGTCATCAAAAATGACAGCAGCCAAAATACTGAGAAAACTCACTTTTGTTGCAGTTGGTTCTTAAATATGAAATTTGAATTAGAGTTGTCAAACACTGCCATTTTTCAAATGAACTGGCTTCATTATTCTTGGCCTGAGCTAAATTCAGTCATCTTAAATAGGCAGGATTTTGTAGCTACTGAACATTTTATTGATATTGACCAGGGCTGTACTCACTTTTGTTATATACACAAATTAATGTCTTACACACATTAATTTCTTAGCATGTAATGCCAACCCTAAAGCAGTTTCTGTAAGAAGTACAGGCCCTACAAAGTTCTCGTCCAGACTGTTTTCCTCTGCTTTCTTTCTACATAATTCAGTCCTGACAAGAACAAACCCCAGCAGCACCACTCTTTGAGTATGTTACATTTTGAGCAGCTTCCAAGTCATACAAATCGCACTTTTATTGAGTGAACCAAGCCATTAAGTTTATGGCCTTGCTCCCCCTCCCTCTCAGCCTGAAATATACACTGATGCTGAAGTAACACGCTGTGTTCCAGCCAGCTCTGGCAGACAGCTGTTCCTGATGAGTCACCTAATGTAGGCTTACTCAGGAGAAAACTATAATTGGGAAACAGACAGACAACAGGTAGCCCTTTCAAGCGAAATCCAAGGGGAACGTCAGCAAGAAAGGATTAACCCAACCTGTAAAGAGTCTGTGGATATCAAGGTGACTGAGAGGAGAATGGGACAGGCAGGAACGAAGTCAGGTCATTATAAGCCTGTGTAGAAGAGGATGTGTATGTCAGGGTGCAACTCACAAATTCAACTTTCAATGAGCTGAAAACTCCCAGCAAGGTGAAAAATGATATGTACAGAGGTATTTTGAACGGTGTGCTTAGCCAACCTTCCCAAGAAAAACACCAGCATCACTCATTTTGATTAGTGTTGGGAATCCAGGAAACATGTTGCTATAAAACTATCTGAACAAAGTCCACAGACATGTTGGTTTCTTTTAACCAGTATCTTTTACTAATCAAGTAAACCCATCGAACTCTAACTATAGCAAAGGCAGATGAGAATACAGTTTAATGGTTTTGGAAGAGCCCATCACTGGGGAGCCTTTGCACGGACAGTTTTAAAAATTATGTGTTTTCAGTTTGAGGACGTGTCAGCTCAGGTGTTTTCTGGCTCAAGTAGCAGCTTCTTTAAAACAAAAAAAGAAATACAGCTTACAAATAAATAAAAATAAAGTTCTCCTAAGAAAACTAGCTGCTAGCGTGCAAATTGTATTATTATCAATTAAAATACAGTATAATGTTCTTCCAGTTCTTTTCCTTTTAGATGCTATTTACTGTTTTCCTCCCCAGTTCTGGTAAATATTTCATTTTGAAAGCAACTTATTCACCCCCTGGGGTACAAACTTTACCTGTAAGCATCAAATTACTCACAAGAGGAACAAAAACCTGTTTGTTTAAATGCCTTCTGAACCATATTTTTTCTCTTGCCTTTACCCTTTCATCTATGAACATCGGTTCTGTGTCATTACAGACCTTAAAAGCAAAAAATATAAAATAAATCAAACCAGTGCAGCTTCACTTTATGCTAGCATTTTACTATGGCTATCGCTGTAAAATTGCTCAATAGAAAATGGTTTCATTACAAAAGTGAGATGAGCATCACTAAACTTATTGGAAAACACTCTGTAGTTTGGAGCAGGGCTATCAGAAATAGGCTACACTTGACATTGCATTGACTTTATCTCCCCACACATGAGGGGTGTTTAAACATTTTAGGCTTGGGACCCAAGTGATAAATGTAGTCTGTCACCCTGGGACCCAGACTAATTAAAAACTACTGCTCTTGACACTTAGGGATGCTGGAGCAGTAGGGCCTGCCAGCTATTTCAGATCCTGACTGCTGACCCACTCAGTCCCAAAATTAGGATATGTATACACTGGACTAACCGCAGTGGATATGGATATTGGTGTCATGATACAGTTTGTTGTGGTATTGCTCGTTGTATAAATGGTTTGTGGTGGAGTTGTATTGAAATAATGGTATGCCAGTACTCAGTTTTCACAAAGACATTTTGACATGTCACTGAAGAAAAAGCACTGATGTAAATCACAAAATGAATAATGGCTGATTAAGATTAGCTGCTTCAGTTTCAGGGCCCTGGTAGCGTGTGTGCTCTCACTGTCACATGTTACTGGGACATTAGAACAGAACAGAAACATCATCAGTGCTATTAATAACACCTGTAGGTTTCTGTCATGACAAGTCAAAGTGCCTGGTGGGAAGGAGGGCCACAGGTTGCTGTAGCCTACTTAGTAATAATGTCAGTTGTAAATGTTTGATCCAACTAATTATCTTGCTTTTATTTTAAGCTTTTGTTGCAGATGGATTTAGGCCATAGAGAACTATGAGTCAAAAGGCTTGGTTTGTCTCTTTCGTTGGTCTAAAATCTGTTGGTCAGAACAGAGCAGTGTGACCATAGCAGATATTTAGACTTTTAGCAGGAAAAGCACAGGTGTGACTATGTACATTACCATTAACTAACGTTACTCGTCAGTCAGCTAATGCTAGCTTCTGACTGGAGGCTGCATTTTGTAAAGTTTGTTCCAATCAGGCATTTATAGTT
Source organism: Monopterus albus (assembly GCF_001952655.1). Lineage (NCBI taxonomy): Eukaryota > Metazoa > Chordata > Actinopteri > Synbranchiformes > Synbranchidae > Monopterus > Monopterus albus. The sequence continues at coordinate 796,473 of NW_018127999.1, forward strand.
TACAACTTGTCAGGAAACGGGACATGACCCATTATCAGGGGCTAGGAAGAGGGGTCAGGAGCGAGTTATGGTGTCAGTTTGTTTTGAGTCTCACCGGACCCAGTAGGCTGCAAAGAAATTAGGCAGAGCAGCTTTAACATTAGTTATATGGCAGTGCAGGTCAGTGGCAGTAACTTAAAACTACAATATGTAACTTAAGGTAGCACTAACATGAAACTCAGAATCAACCCACTCTGCTCCACCCAGCACTCCCTCTCCCTGCTCCACGATGCTCTGCTACGATCTGCTATGCCCTGCCACGCTCCACCCAGCTCTTCAGATATTTGATTTGATTTGATTTGATTTATTCTTTCAAGCATGTAAAGACAGTTGATATGACAACACACATAATTTTACACATATCCAACAAATGCTAATCCAATATCAATTTGCTTATACCTAGTACATGCTTGAATGGAGTAGGAAGAAGTCAGACTTATCCAGTCCTACCCCATGACATCATCTTACCATCATTGGTTTGCAAGCAATATCTTCACATAAATAATTCTCTTCTACACCACACAAGTAATATACGGTCACACTTATATCAGTGTTAACATTCTTACATAATTACATTCTTAAATAATTATCGTCTACACCACACAAGTAATATACTAAAGAATTATTACA
>NW_018127999.1:798944-805239 GCF_001952655.1 Monopterus albus
TTCTTATATGACTTATATTTTTCTTCCGCCTTCTTTGATCTGTCCTTTATGAATTCCTTATATAACACATTCTTCTTTTTACATGCATTCTGTAATCCCTTACTCATCCACGGTTTCCCACTGTAATTCCTTTTGTTTTTATACTGCTTACGAGGACAGTTCCTGTCATATACTTTCATGAATATATTTAAAGATTGCTCATATGCTTTGTCTAAGTCTTCATCTTTGTAAACTGCTTCCCAGTCTTGCCCCATAAAGTCCTCTTTTAGCCTCCTTACAGCTAAAAGAATATGAAATTACAAGAAATGACAGTGCAACACGGTGGTGCATTGGCATGGTGGTCAGTGCTGTTGCCCCACAGCAAGAAGGTTCTGGGTTCGAGCGCCTAGCCTTTCTGTGTGGAGTCTGCATGTTTTCCCTGTGCCTGCATGGGTTCTCTCCAGGTACTCCAACTTCCTCCCACAGTCCAAAGACATGCAGCTTAGGTTGACTGGTGACTCTAAATTGCCAGTAGGCGTGAGTGTGGGTGTCTGTTGACATGTCAGCCCTGTGATATATTGGTGACATGTGCTCTCGCCCAATGTCAGCTGGGATTGGCTCCAGCCACCCGCGACCCTATTCAGGAATAGGCGGGTAGATAATGGATGGATGGACAATGCAACAAAACTTAATGATCAAGCAGAAACAACTGAAAATCTCTGACTGGTCAGAGAGGTCAGTCCTGCTCAAAACCTTTTAGAAGCTGACATGTCTGCATTGCTGCTGGTGCTGTTCAGTGAGTCTGGGTCACAGGAGGCTTCCACAGCACCTCTCCACATTATGACAAGTACTGGATCAGATTTCTACAACAATTTATTTGGCTACCATAGTTACTTTTTTTTAAATCTAGTATGGCATTGCTACTTTTACTTATCAAAGTTTTACTGTCTTCAACCTCTGCTTAATAATTTCTCTTACATTAGGTTTCAACTTTCTCTACATGAATATAGCAATGACTTTTTGTGCCCTCTACAAATACTATGGCCTCTTATGGGCCAGGATTTCTGCTCACTGAATGATGGCAACCCCAGGACGGAAATACAACACAACAGGACTGAGGGGGATATACTGAGGCAATCAGACTTCTCGTGGAGAAATACCCTGCCATGACTGTTGGACATTTCTGGTGAGGATATGACATATATACAGTATGTTTTTAACTGTTCCACTTGGCAAGCACAGAACAGAAGGATAAGTGACAGGAGATTGTTCCTGTTTTATAAAGTTTATCAGAAATAATATGTTAAGATGAGCTGCCCGAGTAAAGACAGTTTATTTTATACATAGAACATTGTAAGTCTCTGTACAGTCTAATTTAGTTCAGCACAAGAGCTTTGCAATAATCCTGCCTACTTTTACTTTCTCTCTTTCTGAGTTGTAGCAACTGAGTCATTAGTTACCAATGCTGATAATTTAATGGTATGCTACATGCAGCATCTTTAACAACATATCAGTGACAATGACACATTTTCTAGAGCTGTAAACTCCACCCATCTGGTGCACTCAGCAGATTAAACAAAGTACAGCCACTATTTGACCCAGATCTGGGTGGATCCGCTTCCTAAATAAACAACGTTTGCATCTCATCAGCCAGGAAATTCTATTAGCACACATTAAAATGACCACAGAGAGGGTCGCAGGCTACAGTATGTACCCCAGTTTTGTGGTGGAGAGGCAGGGGAGGACAAATTGTGGGATGCTGCTGTTGCATTTGAGGGTGTGCCAGAGAAATTGCTTCTCTGTGTCCTTCACCGCCTCATTTCACTTTGTGCAAAACAGCACCCCCCCACCCCCCTCTCACTTCTGAGTGTCACCTGATACAGCTGACATGAGCGTTTGTGCACCCAACATTCCTGCCTGTGGTTGTGTGTGTGGGTGCACATATGCTCGCAGGTCTACGTGTTTGATACAAGCAGAATTGTTCCATTTGTTGACCAGACATTTCAGATCCAAAAAAAGCTAAATGAAAATGAATTACAGCAGTTGAGATGATGCACTGTGGGTCACTGCACAGATACAGAGCGGAAAGCTGAAATAATGAGATGGGGATTCAGACACATTTGTTTGTGAAAACTGAAATGTGCTCTGCAAACTACACTATTTGGAGAAAGCAAAGAAAATATAGCCCTGCTTGGTAACAGGCAGAGGACAGTGATTTAGAGACATCGAATGGTCAAACACCCTCCTTCCCTATTCAATATAGATGTTACTGAAATGTGAAGAAAGATCATTTACTTGCCAACAGTTCCATCTGGATCACTATGAGCAGCTCAGTCACCAGTGGAGAGATATTAACATTGAGAGTCAAGTGCAACTACAGACCTTCACTTTAAGCTGAAGCTCCAGCTGCCAGTTAATTAGCCACAAGTTAAGAGGGATGATGATAATACAGCGTTGCCTTTAAAAATACCTGGATGAGTTCAGATCGAAAATAAAAAACAAATACTACAAATTTGTAACTTGTAAATTATCTTAGATTCTACATGAGTCCAGTATCATGTCAAAGTTAACATTTCAATAAAAGACCACAAGATTTTAAGGTGACATTTTGCAAAAAAAAAAAATCTTTTTACCGCATGCAGATACTGTTCAGATGCATTGAGTCGTCATTAATAAATTAACCTTTTCTGCAGAAAATAATTTTATAAAACTTGCGGCAATAGCTGGTTAGTGATCACTGAGCTGATACAGCTGTTTATTTCAACATTTCTGAAGCCAAAGTGAGCCTATACCACTGGCTGAGAATTGGCAGGTGAAGGTTCAGTCCCCGTCGTCTCCTCTCCGAGGCGCAGTCATCCAGCGTTTCTCAGAGGAGGAAGTGCAGCTTGCGGTAACAGCGAATTGAAAGTACGCCATAAATATGGCGCCAAAAGAGTTTTCAAGCTGATGATAAGAGCAGAATTTTCTCTGTGTTGTCTTTTTTCTGGTGGTGGGGAGAGAGGCAGCAAGACAAGGGCCGCCTGTGCATTTGTAGAGAGCAGTGCGCACGTAACACCGGGCAGAGGAGTGGAAGCAAGGCAAGGCAGCAAGTGAAGACGAGGAGAGCTCAGTGTTTTATTTTTGAAGGAGGGACGTTGCGAAACTGGCTTGCGATCTTTTCTGACTCATCGTTTGGAAATAAAGCATCCTTTTCTTTTTTCCTCCCCCCTCCTCTTGCTTCTCCGTCCCCTCCTCCCGCACCGCTGGCACCGGAGAGGAAAACAGTCGGATTTTGACACGACGTTTGGGCTGCTTTTGCAAAATGCGACATGCTTTCCTGTGAGAGGTACGTTGTGCGCACCTCGCAGCCTGATACACCGTGAACAGCCGCGGCACTGCCGTGTTCGCTGTCGCAGACTTGCAGAGGCTGCAACTCAGCCCGGCTGCCACTTTTGGATTTTATATCGGATTTGGACTGGGCCGTCGGTCTTTGCAGAGCTGACGCGCTGTCAGCGCGCACCGTGAAGGGAAGGGAGTGGAGGGGAAGGGACAGTCCTGTCATCCAACGTGGATTCAGAGTCGGGGCTGCTGAGCAGCTCTGCTAGCAGCCTGCCAGGGCACCGAGTGTGCAAACGGAACTAGTGCTAATCATCCACTGTAAAACTACATGTGTCTGGCTCTCAATGATCTCCTAATCTCCAGGAATCGCTCGCCGTCCAGCACTGAGGACGTTTCTGCACCCAAAGCTGACTGCAATCAAGGTAAAATAAGTAAACAAACAAATAAATAAATAAAATTTAAAAAGGCAAAGAAAAGAACTAACACTGCAATGAAATGCAAAACTCTAAAAGCGGAGTGTTGCAGGACCTCGGAAGTCCACTTTGCTGCCGCTAGTGCTAGAATCAGTGCTAGGCTAGCGGGGCACTGTGCGCACTTTTGCAGCGGGCTTGTTAGTCACAGGCATCGGCAGTAACATATTTGTTGCTACCAATTACACTGAGCCTGAAGGGTGCATGTGGGTCAGCGAGTGCGGTGCAATAAAGAAAAGGCAAATAACGCAGCTGAAGCCGGAGCCTGTGCGCGCGCAGATAGAATTCACAGGGTAAACTTGGTCATGTTATGCTGCAGACTTAACATTAACGCGCCCCGGTGGGAATCAAGTGTGAAAGCGGGCATTTGGGGAGTGTCCAAGCGTGGTTATTTTTCCGCGTAATTGCAACAAATAGACTCATTTGCAGCAGTGTAGCGAGGAATGCGAATTGTAGCATGCAGGCCAGTGTGAAAGCAAGTAACCTGGAACACAAACGCGTGAAGGATATAAGATGAAGTTGTTTGGAGAACAGCAGGTTTGCGCGCAGGGTGATGGCACCAAACGTGCACAGTCCCTGGAGAATTTGCAGGTTCCTTTTTTCCACAGCGAGGGGGGGGACAGGAGGGAGCAGCATTGCTTTTTGGAAGGCTGAGCACGCAACCACAACCACACATACACACAGTAAGGAATTAGAGCAACTCGCAGTCTCCTTCACCCTCTCCTCCTCCTCCTCCTTCGTACTGTGCAGATCTAGCTGGTTTTAGAAGAGGGGGAGTGGCTGTTTACCTCTAAGCCAGAGCACTCTGTATATCTGGCTTGCATGTTGTGTGTGTGTGGCTGTTGCATCCTTACCTTAAACAAAACAACACACGGACGTGACAGATGCAGGTGCTGATGCTGGCTGCCAGATATGAACAGGATTAAAGCGGTGTAAATTGGGCGTTTTGCTTCTGGCGTGATTTTCTGCCTTATTATTGCCCGAAGAACCTTTTAAAGATTTTTAAATCCGCATTTTATCAATTTTTATCAACACATGAGGTTTAAGTGGCTCTAGCCTTGATTCAATTAATTGTCTGGAGACTTGTTAAATGTTACCATGAATGGACAGCGCCCCCACCCACCACCACCATCACACACATCATCATTAAGCTTATGCACACACACACACACACACACACACACACCAACACCAACTTTGTGCCTCTTGTTCCCATTGTTCAAGTACAGATGCATGGACCATGCTCTTCAAACTCTCTCTCAACAAACTCTTGCGCACACACATTACACACAACCCTCCCTCCCTCCCTCTGTGGGTATGAAACTGGAGATGAGTCATGGTGTGTGGGGACATAACTCAATCTCTCTATCCCCCTCTCTGTCTTGTCTGTCCTGATGCACTGCTGTGTTGTCTCTCTCTCCTCTTGCCTAGAGACAGTGGCAGTTTACAAGGCAGGTGAACAGGGATGGGAGCCGTTTGCATTTTCAGTGGCAGTCATTCATGTTTCAGCTCCTCATCCATCCCTTCATCCCATCCTGTTCCATCCATCTGCACCTCTCCAGCCTTTTATCCGTCTATCCCTCCATCTTTGGGAACGTTCCTGTGATTTCTCTCATCATATTCACGTCCATCAGCGTGTCATGTGAAGCTCCGGTGTGCTGACCTTTTAAACCTGACATAGTACATATGCACGTGTGTGTGAGTGTGTTGTTGGGTCTGATGTGTTAAGCGTGGAGCTCTGATTGGCTGAAAAAGGGGGTAAGGACCCCCACGTGGTGCGCCGTATCACATTAGCAGCTACGTAGGGAAGAGGAGGAGAAATGGTTTGTGTGTGTGTAGCTGCCTGGAGGCATGTTGGCTAGCTGTCGTGTCACCCGCTCTCTGCTGCACACTGCTCACTAACTAACCAACCAGCATGTCGGCTACGAGGGTATTTGTAAAAGCTAAGGAGGATTGGGGTGTGTGTGTGTGTGTGTGTGTGTGTGTGTGTGTGTGTGTGTGTTCTTGCTGTAAGCCTGATATTATGGGTGCTATCTGGATTTTGTTGACTCAGAATTTAACATTTCTGATAATTGATATAATTGTTAATACATTATTTTTATTGGAGATTGCAAGAGATGGAATAAATATGAAAAAATATAAAGATGAAAAGTGTTTTCAGTAATCAAAGACTACTGTGATAGAACAGGAATTCTTCAGTATCCTGAGACGCTTAAAATTTGTTTATTACACTTGCATGTGTGTTACAGAAACAGCTGGCACAAACAAATGCAAACGTATAAAAACACCTGCCCATGTGGCAGTTCAGCTGCAAACATCAGCTGAGCTGAAGCTTGGTTTGTTTCCATCCATCCATCCATCCATTTTCCTCCGCTTATCTGGGGCCGGGTCGCGGGGGCAGCAGTCTAAGCAAAGATGCCCAGACTTCCGTCTCTCCAGACACTTTCTCCAGCTCCTCCGGGGGAATGCCAAGGCATTCCCAGGCCAGCCGAGAGACATAGTCCCTCCAGCGTGTCCTGGGTCTTCCC
>NW_018127999.1:806827-810901 GCF_001952655.1 Monopterus albus
CGCGGGCAACTCCAGAGTAGTAGAGAGTCCAGCCTCTCTCGAGGAGTAAAGTTCCAGAGCCCAAGCTGTGTGTGGAGGTGAGCCCGACTATATCTAACCTGTACCTCTCAACCTCCTGCACAAGCTCGGGCTCTTTCCCCACCAGCGAGGTGACATTCCATGTCCCCAGGGCTAGTCTCTGTGTCCAGAGATCGGGTCGTCGGGGCCCCTGCCTTCGACTGCTGCCCAATCCACTGGTGTTTTCATTTCCTCTCAGTAAATGAGACAGTGTCAACAGCCACCCTACTGTAACATTGTGTGTACTGTATTATACATTTAATGCTTCTCCACTGTGAGATTTGTTGCTTCTCTCTGCGTTGCATGACAGACAATGAAGTATCTTTGGGTTTTGGCCTGTTGGTTGGACAAAACAAGAAATTGGAAGATGTTACAGCTTGTGGGAAACTGTGCTGGGCAGTCAGTTTTTCACATTTATGGACCAAAAGATTAATTCATCTTTCTTTCCCAAAGGTTATGCTGCAAAGACGTTTATTAAAAATCCATTTTCCTCCTAAATGTAGGACTATTCGCTCTGTGCCTGCCTGCTAGCGCCCACTCTTCTTTCAGGATAAAATAAAAGGTCTGACAGCTGTAAGCACACTGATGGACAGGCTGGCAGCTGCTGCCTGAGCTCCTGATGGAAATAGTTTCAGAAGTTTGTGTGTTTGTATGTGGTGAAGAAAAAGGCAAGTAAACAACAGACAGAGTGTGTAATATGCCTGAGATTCACTGCACCATCCTTGAACATTTCATTTGTGCTTAATATTTAAAATGAATATTTAAAAAATGAACAGAAGAAAAGCACAATAAAGAAAAGAGCTTAGAGACAAAGTTTTCATGTGAGTTAAAAATTATGCAGTTTGATAGTAAAGAAGGAGACGGTGTGAAATCTCAGAAATGTAGGGGAACAGTGAGAAAGGTGAGGCCAGCAGGGACGGGAGGGAAGGAGAGGAGATGTAGGGAGGGCAGGGTAGAGGGTGACAGGAGGGCTGGAGGAGGTAGATGAACAGAAATGGTAGCCAGGGTCACTGGGAGTGAAGGGCAGAGGACTCATCCTCCATCTCTGTCCTTTTTTCATGTCTTTTTCACTCCCATCCAGCAGCTAATGAACTCCTGATGGCAGTGGAGATGGGAGCAATCGATCAATCATCCATCTCCATCTCTGGGTTTTTGGTATGGCCCCGGCCTCGCTGGCTCCAAATCACCTCTTTCACTGTTTGTCAGCAGATTTCAGGAGACGGCACAGGAGGCTTAGTCAGAAAATTATTTGGACCTCACCCTCTTCCTTCTTGTTCATCCTTTTTATCCATTTCCTCTTTCCTTCTGTTTCCTGTCTCCATAACGCTGTGGCAGCAGCAGGACCAGTGGCAGCATCAATAAGTATTGCATTAATGTTCTTGTGGTTGGAGCCAAGGTGATGAATGAACTCTATTTGATTTCTGTGGCTCATTTGTTTGGCCTGATGCCTCTCTGGTTGGTGTGTGGCCTTTTTTGTGTTTCAATGTACAGTTGCATGTAGCTTAGGACAAGAGTTTCCTCAATTTCTTTAACTTTCTTGATGCCTCTCACACATTAAGACAAATTGACTAAATGATAGTTCATGTTCTTTATGCTCAGCATGAGAGCAAAACATAACTTTGAGCGACAGCTTGTCGGGACTCCAGTGTAATACAAGGAAGCTTTTAGACCACGGTCATGTTGTTGGACTGCGTCTGAAGGTACAAGTGTTAATACTTGTTCACCTTCACTCACACTCTACAGCGATACAGGGAAAATCAGTAAATCCACATATAAAAATGCTGCTGATTTCTTCCTGATGAGCCGACATGAAAACGATTTTTGTCCAGTGCATTTCTGCTGTCAGTCAGCCTGGTGACGACTTTGTCCGACCGCTATCCGTTGTTCTGATGACAGAGACACTGAACGTCTCACTTTCACTGTGAATTGGATGGAATCACGCTTCAGTAGTGCTGTCACGCCACTCGCATCCTGTTTTCAACGTGAATTCCCGGTGACGGCAACATTTGAAGGCAGGACATTCACATTGAGTAGCTAATCTGAGAGAGCAGTTCAAATCCTGCTTACTTTCTGATTGAAATGACTATGTATGGCTTGAACAACAACTCTTAGAACCTTCATTTACGGACAATGTTTTGACAACACAGGGTAGAGAAGCTAGAATAACAACAGAAGGGCTGTAGGCAGCATAGTGTCATAGAGGGGAGGTGTAGCTGAGAGACACCACGTCCTGTCCCACTGTCACTGGGGTTATCAGACAGCATAGCAAATCTTAGTTAAAAAGTTGATAATAAGCCACCTACTGTACATCTAAAAAGCCAAAGGAGCTGTGGGGAAACACTGATGTTCCATCCTCTAATATCTTTCAGTTTCCCTTAAGGATACAGCTAGGTTTTTAGCATTGTTAGCGTTCCTCATTTAAACCACAGCTAAAGGTAGCAGGAAGCATTTTTGTTTATGTTATTTTACACTTCACTTCGGGAAGCGTAGCTCCCCTGAGAGCAATACCAGAAAACTAATTCACTTTACAGAGACAACAATCTTCTGCATTTGACATGAGGAGTGAGCTTCCTTCCATCCAGCGGATCCCTGTGGAGTGTTCAGCGGGGGGGAGGTTGGGGGGGGACTGATCACAGGGGAGAGGGCTGATGGGAATGGCGATGGTGATATCAGCCTGAGAGAATGACTCATGACTGCTCTTAAGTGGCTCTGAGGCTTCCAGTCAGGCAGGAGATGCTGCTGTGTTACTGGGCGAGGTTGTGAGCACATCACTGAAAGTTGCAGGTGGGGAAGTTAAGCACAGCTGTGTGTTGTGCCTCTGGTCTGTGCCCTGCAGGTTTGTTTGTGGTTTTCTACTTTTCTGTTGCACCTTTCTTTGTGTCAATGGTTTCTGGCGCACAACAACTCGTAGCAAGAAAAGTATTCAGCCAAGGCTCCAGCAGTGGTTGGCTTCATTCTGCTCATTCATACCAAGGAGGATGTGAACACAGTGTGTGTGTATGTGTCAAAGTTTATGAAAGTCCATCTAATATTCCACTCAAATGCAAAAATAACCCACTGTTGGCACTAGAGGGGAAGTCAGAGGCTCAGCAGAGTCTGTAGGTTTTATCCTCTGTGACTCACGACTGTCTGTGGAGAATTTCATGGCAGCCTTTTTAATAGTTACTAAAATACACTCACTGGCCATTTTATTTGGTACATCTGTACAATTCAGTGCAGCACTTCCGCCTTAACATCTGGGTTTATGAAGCTCAAAGTGTTTGTTGTGAAATTGCCATAAATGTATAAACTCATAGTTATAGTTAAAGGTGGTGTTGTACTGGACTACATTATATACAGAGGTGTTCCTAATATTCTGACCATCTCATGTATGTAGCATGGGAGGACAAAAATATAGCGACACCTCAGTAATGAAAATATGATTGAATTTAGACACTTTCACCAAAAACTGAAACACTGAGTTTCATAAACACAGATGCTAAAATGTTGCATTGAATTGAATGCATTTGTACAGGCGTACCTAATAAAGTGGCTGGTGAGTGTATTTGAGTGTTGACCAAAGCAGTGGACTGACTGAAGAAAGCAGCAAATCCTCCTGATGGAGAAGCAGCAACCTGCCATTGAAATGTCAGTGTGCTGATGGATGGATGAGCAGGAGACGTGTGTCTCGTGTTGGCTGCGTGGCCATGTTGCTGTCTTCCCTCATGCACACCTGTTGGCGAGGCCCTGTTGAGGATGTTTTGATGTGTCAAGCGTTTTTTTTTTTTTCTCTTTTGCTTTCCTTAGCAAGTGCATGCATCTTTATAGTGTTAGTACATGTGTTTGATGTAGAGGTAAATACTCGATACCCGACATCACACACTGGTACACACAGAAATTCACAGATGTGCACACACCCTGACATTTGGATTCTTTCAGCTCATTCATAATAGTCGGCCTATTCCTCCTGTTTCTCTTGTCTTTTCTCTCCCTGCTCTCTCAACCTCACTTTGTAAATCTTTCTCTTTCTCTTCTTTG
>NW_018127999.1:810921-835850 GCF_001952655.1 Monopterus albus
GGTGCGCTTTCCCTCTGTACCTGTCAAGCTCGTCAGTGTGTGAACCTCTCTCTTTGCCTGCCTTCCCTCTAGCGGCTCTGTCCAAAAATAGCGGTGTGTGTGTGTGTGTGTGTGTGTGTGTGTGTGTGGGAGGCAGGTTGGGGAGGTGAGCAAAGGAAAGAAATTGAAAATAGACTTAGATATGTGTGTGTCTGTGTTGCAGTCTTCCCTGCTTGCCTTCTAGCTGTTCCTGTCTTGGTTGTGCACACAACTTTAGCATTGCACAGGCAAACTGTGTACATGTGTGTGCGCGCGCACACACACACACACACACACACACACACCGACTTGTGTTCATCCCATCTCATCTTGCCTGTCAGTTTTTCACCATGAAGAAGAGGAAATATTCTGTGTCAGTGGGATGAGAGGAAGAGAGATGGAGGGAAACATGATGGGCATATGATTGGAGGATGTAGATTAAACTGAAGGACTGAAAAGAAAGAAGAGAAGAAACCAGGGAGGAAAGAGCAGCTTTCTTTTTTCCTTGTTCAGTTGTTGCTAAAGGCTCTTCAGATATATATATATTTTTTCTGGTTCATGTTCCCCAGGCAGTCAGGTCTTACTCTGTTCAATCAGTACACACACACATAAACACACAATACAATACACACAATAACTGCACCTATATACAAACCTCTTCCCTGGATGCACAAGCATCTCCACGCACACAGCACTGCCTCAGAGAGATGGCTTGTTATGAAGCAATTTATATGCAAGGATTCTTTATCAAACTGACTGACCTCTGGCTCCTCAAGGAGCTCTGAGCACTGGCCAGCTGTGTGTGTGTGTGCATGCTGACTGGCAAACTGCTTCACTACCACAGATTGTTGTTGACGCTTGTGTCACTTTAGAGTGTGTGTGTGCGTGCATGCACCGCAGCACATAGCCTCATCCTTTTTATCTGCTTGTTGTACTTTGTACATAAAACAACAAATGCATATCTCAGTTGCTATCTCTCTTTATGAGAGTATATGAGTCCAGATGTTCCAGCAGTCACTTAATGTCTGTTTATTGCTGATGGATCTGTCTGCTTCTCCTGACAACCAGACTGCCGACTCATCTCCAGAGAGCGCTGTGTGTCTGCGTGTATTGCGTGCTGGGCCTCTGCAGCTACAGTCTCTTAATAATAGATCACCATTATGGCAGCCATTGTTGTGTGCTGACCTTAAGTGCTGCAAAAAGACCCACACCAGTGTTTCTGCTGAAGTAAATGCACTGTCATCTACAGGGCAGACCGAAGGAGAGGACACACAGACAGACAGAAGGCCCACATACTTGCAGACAGAAAAACAGATGGGCAGAAAGGCAAAGAGTCAAGCAGTGAGACAGACAGACAGACAGATGGCAAGCTTACAGGCAGGCAGACGGATGGACAGAATGACAAATGGGTCGCAGCCAGTCAGTCCGACGGATTTGTACGCTAAAAGTCAGACAGCCGCACAAACATCAGACACCAGATTGTTAACTTGAATAATCTCTGACTTGCTTTGCTACACTACCACTTTATTTTTGTGATAATATAAATGAGATGATAATCATAGTATTCAAAATAATTTTGCCCTCAGTCACATCAGCATAGTCTTATCAGCTGTGCAAACAAACCAGGATCCAAAAAGTAAAAACTTATGATTCAACCACCATTAAAAACTAAACTACACAAATTAAGTAGGCAAAAAAAGAACATTAATTTTACTCACAAATCCCTCCTTGTAAATAGTTTGGATTGGGGTCATGTTTTTGGATCAGCAAAGTTCCTCCTCCTCCTCGCTAAGTTGTTCCAGCTTTGACTTTTTGTACCACAAGGCAAACGCCTTCTGAATTAAAGCAGTTTGTTCATTTGTTGTCGTTCTAACATCAGCATCCAACAAAAAATAAAAGCAAAGCCTCGACTAGAAGGGTCTCAGTCGACTGACAGATCTCTCTACTAATGACTCAACCATTGGGGGGAAGCCCTAAAATAAATTTATAAAGTAAACCAGTCGAACATTCTTCTTCCAGTCTTTATGTTGTCATCATTTACTGCATTGCTCAGTTTTACGTCTTTGTAAATTGAATATTTTTTTTAAGTTTTGGTTCAAATTATGTCATGTTGTTTGTATCTGGCTTCGTTTTATTTTAATGCTCTTATGTCTTTTTAATGTGTATTTTAGAGTTGAAACAACAATTTGTTTTTACTGTTTCCCCCGTTTTATCAGCTTGTCTGTCGCCTGTAGAGCCGTTTGGTTTGGATTTCATGAAACCGAAGGAAATGTGCCACACAAATAACTCTAAGGACAATCAGTATTTGTTGTAGCTCTAGCATGTTAGCTTCTATTCACACTAGGTGTTTGGTTAGATTGGAAACGTTGTCCAAACCTTTTTCAGCAGATTTGTTCAGAATATGTATCACAAGAACTGTCATAACCTACCAAGAAAGTGACAAAATTAACAGAAAATCTAAAGGAATACAAAGATGTCCCAGTCAGTTTGATTGACAGGTCTGATCAGGCCGTGCAGTGCTTGTCAACACATGTATTCTTGTCTTAGGGTTGGCCATATGCTGCTGTCATGATGTTCTGAAGCCAAACAGCACTTTTATATGACACTTTATTTCCCATCTTCATCTGCAGTGGCATCTGCTCTCTTCATAGTGACAGTGATGAAGCTTCACCAGCGGAGCTGAAATGATGAACCTGTTTCCTACTGCAAAACTGTGCACGTGTTTGTCATGTTGCTTTGCAGAATACATACAGCGTGTGCTGGCACGTGCTCAGTGGAGGTCAGGGAAACCCCTCGTCTGCACGGGTTACCAGTCCATCGCTTCATTTTAGGGACTTCAGTGTGTCCAGTTTGCACTGGTTCACAGTAGGAGGAGGGAATCAAACCCTCGGTGCTTGGATTATCAGTGGCTGAAGTGAAGGGTTTGTTTACCCTCTTACTCTATTTCAGTTTATCGATATTCTCAGTGATAAAGTCAATGCTAATAAACACAAGTGATTTTTTTTTTTTTTGCTTCTCCAGTTTAAAGGAAATGTAAAAGGAAGAAATTCTCCAGAGTGTGAATAGACTGCTGTAAACATGCTGGCAGGGTGTGCACGCCCTCCGATAGCCATGTATACACTGGTGTTTTAGCAGTAACAGCTGTTCTCGCTTGACTTTTCACTGCAACATTCAAACTGAAGCTTACCTCACTTTAATAGCACCAGGATGTGTTACCGGCTTTACCTTTGAACTGGGAATGGAGCTGGCGCGTGATTTTCTTTCCCACATGCAGTTTGGTGTCCAGGCGTGGCTTCGTCTGTAGCACGTTTCAGAGAACGGTCCACTTTAAAACACTCAGCCAGACTTGGTGCTCTCAGTAGTGCCGTGGTTGTCCAGTTAATTAGCACCCCAGGCGATCTGGCTTTCCCAGCATGCACTAGTCACCCTTCTCACAGTTTGAATTATTGTAAATGTTTTGGGCTGACACTAAACTATGCACAGAAATGTGACTTGCACACATTGGCAGCATTGAAAACAGGGCTGGAGGTGATTGTCCAAACCTAATGCAACATGTTTAGTCCAGCATTCACTTATTCCTGAATAAGGTCACAGAGGGCTTATCCCAGCCGGCACTGGGCGAGTGGTGGGCTACACCCTGGACAGCATGTTTAGTTTGAGCCATATTTAAATTTAAGGCTTGACTTTTCTTTTTTTTCTTTTTTTTTAAGTTGTTTTGAGTTGTTTCTGCTAATGCCTGTGGTGTAAACCATGAATTATTATCACAGCGGCTCTGCACACCTGCGTATTCGACTGATGGGTGGGAAAAGGTGATGGTCAGTCAGACTGAAATGTGTGGTGTGCCGTGGGTAGTTTCTGATCAATTTGGTTCTTATCATCTCCAGATACGTCAGATGGCTTTATGTTGTGCTCAGCGATAGCTGCTGTTATGCTCTGTATGGTGAAGTCATCCTCCTACATAGCTAGCTGTGTGTAATCCTGAAAAATGACAAAGTAGTCACAAACATGGAAACAGTGTGTGCACTGCAGACTTACCATTGTTACCATTATTAGTAGTTTTGCAGTTCGGTGACATGGAATTCTCAGCATTGCTCCGCCAAGCTTTAACCTTAGAAGTATAATCAGCCCGAATGAGTGCAAACACCTGTCTCTGTGTGTTCCTTTAAAAGTGAACACTAATGGGCTCAGAGTAATTGAGTAAACAGATTACACAAAGTGGATTACTGTTGACTGAATTGACCAGACTGGCCATTGTGTGTTCTTCACTGATGTTTGTGTCAGTAGAGTGATTACCTTTAAATCAGTCACATCCAATCCTGCTGCTTCGCTTATTAGCCATGCTGTTGGCTGCTTTGTTTGTCTTTCTGTGTGTGTCTGTTTGCATTGTCTGGATTGTGCATCATTGCCCATGCCTGATCTGAGCCATGCATGAAAAGGGGGCCACAGGGCAGCGGATTGCATACCAGCAGTTAGCTACTGTGTGTTTGCCACTGTATACAGTATATATTTATGTACAGGTTGTATGCGTCAGTGTGCTTGTTGCGTCTATTTGTTGATACCCCGGCAACCCGGTCACATGTTGGTCAGGACGCTCTACCACTGTGGTGGTGTCCACCTGAGTGGATGTTTACACAATCCAGTGCCAGTGAACAGTCTCTATACTTGCACTGCAGTTTCTTGCTATTAAATTAGCATTTTAACAACACAAACAGATTTTGTTGCAACAGTTTCTCCTCATTGCTTTAAGACAGAGTTCATATCATTAGCACATTATTTAAATTGAGCTGATTAGCAAAGGTAGTTGTGTTTAATAGAGCACATACAGCAGGACGTGGGAGCTTAAAGTTTAAGGTGGTTCATGTTTTTAAGTACGTGTCGTGCATATGTCTGCTTGTTTTCCACTATATATTTCTCCTGGATATATTGCCTCCTGTCTGGATGTTTTGTCCACTCTCTCTCTCTTTGTATCACTGTTTTCCTTTGACCGATGATCTCTGTCTTTTTGCTGCTATAGTGACCAAATCTCTGATTACTCCTCCCTTTTTTCTGCCTGCTTCCAAACTCATTTTGTCTTCATTTAGCCAGGAGAGCTATAATTTATGTGTCAGAAATGTTCAGCAACACCAAAACCTCATTATTTCACAATCTGGTTGTATTCCATTCTGCTTGATAGCGTTTTCTTGCCTGTATAACATGGGGTTTATTGGCTCTGACAGCTAGTTGCCTCCAGCTATTGTCTTGCTTCAGCTCTGACAAAGTGAGGGTCTAGACAGTGTTGGTACAGTGTGAAATCATAATGCAAAACAATAGTTTGCATAGTTTGCAAAACAACAAAAAAAACAATAGTTTGATAAGGGAGTGTAATACAAGACAGTGCTACGCTGCTGTACAGTTGTTTGCTTATAAAGTGTGAATAGGGCTGCGCCTAATTAGCATTTTCAGTGCTAGTAAATTATCTTCATTACCTGGTTTATTGTTTGGTCTATAGAAATAAAAAATGTGCCCAAGCTCACAGCTTACTTTATTCAACCAAAAACCAAACATATCCACTTGACTTTCATATACGACGGAAACAGCAAATACCCACATTGACATTTCTGTTTTTACTTTAGAAAAAAAGAGTTAACAATACAAGTTACTGCAAAAATTGTTGCTGAATAATGTCATGGTAGAGAAAAAACTTCACCCACTGCATCTCTCCAGAGAGCAAGAAATATCTCAATCCACAGTCTGGGCTCTGGTTCACTGGACTGATTGAGACAGGGTGGCATTGGTGCACGAGAGACGGAGACACAGTAGTAGACATGTAAACTAAGGAGAAGAGAGCAGTAGGAAATCAGGTGGAGAGAAAGAGCAAGTGATGGAGAAGCCGAGAAGATGAACTTTGAAACTTTTCTTGGCAGTTGCAGAGCTGTTAGTCTGCTTCTGTCTTTGATGATCCGGTGATACAGTGACATTTCCAGTTAGGATTTCCACCAGGACAAGAAGTTTGAGAGACTGTCCTGTCAGCTTACAATCATAGGTGCAGCCTCTATGGCAGCTACTCACAGAGACACTGAACCCCTTCTCAGGTCATAGAGAGACCTGCCAGAAAATGGCCTTCCAATACTGGTAACCATTTCACAACTACACAGCAAAATAAGACATCGAAGTCATTGTTTTGTGTTGTGGCTGGTAGACTAAACAATTTCAGCAGCCAGAATTAGTCAGAGAGGCTGGTGATGGTTTCCCACTCCTGTCAATACAGTGAGAAAAGTGGCAGTATGCAAAAGAAGCTGTGCAGTACTGAGAGAAAATCATTATAATTCAGTCCGATTTTCCCTTCGGAGTAAGCATAAGTGTTTGGCTACTTCTGGAAGTAGTGCTTTTATCATAACAGGCATACCCAAGAAGAGTTTCACAGCTAAAACACTGAGCGTGGAACCAAAACTGGGACAGACGTGCAACCAAAATCAAAATGAATCCCCGGTGTATACCGTAACAAAGAAGCCCCAAATTACAAGGAGAGTCACTGAGGGCTGTCTTCACACAACAGGGAATAGGTTTCTGGATTTTTGCACTTACCCAAGCTGTCACTGGTTTGCATTGTCAGCAAACCAGATGAAAACCAAATGTCAGCAGCTAGCCACAAGCTGACTGATGTGTTGGTGTGGAAACATCCCCCCGTCCTGTGAAGACAAGAGCCTGCTTGACAAAACACAGCTTATTATTCCAAACTGAGGTGTCGACCATCTGTTACATGCAAAACCTGAAAAATGACAACAACAAAAAAAAAATCAGCAGTTTGTTAAAAAAGATTATGACTGTTTTCAAGGAGCAGTAGCTAGTGTGAGGCCTTGTTGATGGTGAGTGATGCACTTAGGGTAATTAATTTGACCCAAAGCTGCCTTTTGAAAATAAATACCGAGTGCAAAACTGAAAACCAATGGATTTATCTTTTTATTCGGTTGAAAAGCACTTGAGTATATTCATGGAGATGTTAAAGCAACATCCATTAATATTTGATGGTCAGATATATCACCCTTAGAGTCCAGAGAGTTTAAAGAACTGTTTGGGTTCCTGCCACACCTATGCTCACAGTAAATTAGTAGGTGAAGGTTTATGTAATGAGCTTATCTTTCCCACGCATTAAAGTATGAGACTATTCTATCTGTCCAATTCTATAGCAGTGCTTTGCTTTATTATCATCTGTCTTGAAGCATCTTACAATACAGCAGACATTTTGACTTGTCATAGTAGCAACAGCACAGGTGCTGCTAATAGCATCATCAATGACTCTGTTCTATTCAAATGTCCCAATTAAACATGATGGTGTGACATTGAGCATGCACCATACCAGGACCTGGGGAGAAGGCTGGGCAGCCAGCGTCAGCATGGGGCAGCAGGAGCTGTGTCAGCTGTGTTTAATGTACTGTAGACCTTTATGACTCTGACCCGGGTAATGGGGACTCATCACGGATTATTCCTTGAATCTGACTTGACTCGAGACTCGACTCGGTTTAGTTAGCCGATTACAACACTTGTGTCCTGTTAGTGCCGACAGTGTAGGTTTTCACCCAGTGTGTCATTGCCAACTCCTGCTCTTAGTCCGGGTCCTGACAAAGTCACAGTGTATGTTATATACAAGCTTGGGGAAGACGTGCTAATATGCCATGGGCTGCAACAATTCACGCACAAAAATAAATTAATAAATAAAGCTACATAGTTGCTAAGTGCACTTCTTTCCTTGGAATGACTTTCTTGGAATACAGTATGTAGTTTATCCACAGAGTAGACAAATGTGTGTTTCCCCCAGTACACATGGAGAGACCAGCTGCCTCTATTCACCTGCTGCCATCAAGCAGCTGGAAAAGAGTAATGGCTGTGAGATTCATGCTGTTCCTCAGCAGTCTGTGCAGGTTTCCCAACCTATGCTCTGTTACATGGATCTGATGGAGATCCATAGCCAAGCTGGAAGCACTTCAGCTCCGAGCTCAACCCAGGTTGCTCCAATGATGAACAAGAGTAGAGAGACAGGTTTTACTCTTGGTGCTAAATTGCTAGCAGATCCTGTCTCATCTCACAGACTTGTTTTAATAGCATTTTGGAAGAACTAAAATACCTCCCAGCTCAAGATTAAGTGCTTTTCATAAATCTGACCTATTAATTAAAAATGTAGTAGCAGCTTTTTATGTCTGATTCAACAAATAAAAGCCACCATGGTGATGGAGGGAGCCGCACTCAGCTAAACTAATCATGAAGAATTACCCTCCACATCTGTAGCTGCAGGTATAACCTCAAAATGCCCAAATGGGAGACACCTGAGTAAATATTTCTGACCAAAATTGGAGGCATTTATCCTCCAATTTGGGCCACAGATCCCCCCCCTAGCAGGCTGGTCTAACGAACAGATTCTCAAAACGTTTTTATGTCACGTTTTATTGTTCAGGAAAAACTGACTTGGCCCCTTGAGTGTAAGTGGGTCACCTGAAAGTTTAAGAGGCAAGGGGAAACCCTGAGATGGATCTGAGTGTGCAGCCCTGAAGTCAGTCAGACATAGCTGGAGGAAGTCAATGATGTACTTAACTACTCTCCTCAGAGGTAGGAAGACGAGGCAGAACTAGACAGATGGGAAGATGTGGAACGCGAGGGAGGCTGAGGAAGTCAATAATGTACTTACTCTACAGATTCCCTGTGTCCCTGTTATTGTAAGGCAGGAAACACTGGTGGAAGGGGTAGGAAAAGAGGAGAGAGGGAGAGAGTTTGATGCCAGGACCTGGGAATGGAAATGGTCTGAGGCAGCGAAGAAGCACGCTGCTTTTCTGTCGGTGTAGTTAGGTGTGTGCAGGGCAGGGTACAGGGAGAGCCACGTATGAGAAGGTATAGGATGGTTTTACAGCCACATAAATCCTTGCTCCTCACACTAACATTTGTGACCTTCCTTCTCGTCTAGCAGTGTTCCTACACCTCTGTTTGACTCCCTCATTCAGACTCTCTTAACACATGCCCTCCTTTTTTTTTTATTTTTTTTTTTTTAGTTGTGCTCTACTGACGATTGAACTACCAGGGCAGGACAGTAAACGTCTCTTCAAACTGTGTTGTTTTGCCTCTGGGTTTTCCATACAAGATTTATCATAATGTAGCCTTGTATGAAGCGTTTTTGAGGGAAGTGTTTTATCTGAAAGTGTTTAATATACGTTGGCAGCAAAATGAGATAAGTGACAAGTGAACGGACAGATAATATCATTCACTGTGCAACTAGAATATCTTCAGTGGACCTCAGCTCACTAGACTGGCCACGTCTGTGGATCTCTCCTCATGTTATGTTACGATGGTGACGAGGGGCTGGAAGTGGTCAGTGGAAATCTGGTGACTGTAGAGGTCACCGCATATGTGAATCCTCAGACCACACGGCGACTAAGGATGGGAATTATTGATATTGATTCTATTCTTTATTGAGTTCCATGTTATTTCCTGATCAATTTTCTGTGTGGAAAAAGGTAGGTATACACAGGTTTTCAGCGTCAACATGACTGTTTTACTATCTCTAACACGGTGTAGAATGCCTGCTTAATATCATACAGAGCTGCTTTTCTTAAGGTTATAACTAAAAAAAACAAAAAACTGATTGATAAAATAAACTCTGAAGCAGTTGAGTAGATACTTTACTAACAGGGTGTGTTTTAATTAATTGCTCAGTTGCTGGTTTTCATATTGTCTCCTGTAAAGTTTTGTTGTAAACAAACATACAGTGTTAGTCATCAAAACAGGTTGAGCTCTAATAGTTGTATTTCCTTCATCATTACACATTAAAGCTGGTTTGAAAAATAACTTTGGATCCTTTGCGCGCGTGTGTGTGTGTGTACGTGCTAACAGTCTTGCCTTTTTGCTTATAAATACGTGCTTGTTGTGCATGTGCATAGGACACAACAGAAATGGTGCCCCCCCCCCCATATAAAAATATTGCTCCATGGAGTCTAGTGGTCAAAAACATCCTAAGGGTGCTTTTGAAGGTGAAAATATTCTTGCTGTTGTGAGTTGGGAACATTCTGTAGCCTGATCCCTGATGTGTAACTCCCTGAAAAGGCTAGAAAAGAGCATTTTTGTGCTAGAAAAGTTTCCACTCTAGTCACCTTTAGCGTGTGATTAATAGTTTCAAGCTGGATTGTGCACACATGCCTCATTTTCACAGTGTTTATGTTAGAATTGGAAAGACAAGGTGACAAATGAACAAAACGAGGATATTAAACAAATGTCCCTTTTCACCAAGGAACATAAAAAAAAAAGCTCTTGTCTGCTGCTTAGAGCATCAAACAGTGTCCTAGTTATTAGTTGTTGTATAAAAGCTGGTGTTTTCCTTTGCTATTTTAATAGTTTGAATTTTTTAAGTAAAAAGAGACCTACACTATTAAAGCAGCTTTATAAAAGAGGACATGCACAATTGCTGTGAGCGCACGTGAAGAAAGAGAACAACTGTGGCACTGTGAAGCGCTAATGTGTCACGGTGATCCAGGCGGTTTGTTTTGGCAGGCAGCCCGCTCGAGGCGCTGACAGATTGGTGCCATCAGCGCATCATTTCATTTACACTTGTGTTTTCATAGTGAACATCTTCTCACTGGTCATTTTTTTTTCTCTTTTGCCCCCCCCTCCCGACAGATGGAGAGTGAGAAGAAGAGGAGAAAATACTCCACGAGCAGCAATGACTCCGACACCACCGACAGTAAGTTGGAGAAAGAGAAATTCAGGGAAAGTGTGTGTGTGTGTGTGTGTGTGTGTGTGTGTGTAATAGAGCATGAAACCTGAAAATGTCAAAAAAGTCAGCTCCTGTGCTGCTGTTGTACAGTGAGCCGCCTGATTTTAGTCAACTCCTGCAGGGTGTTTCTCATATTCACTCCCCATATAGACTTTCCTCCTGTCTCACTGTTGTTCTCTCTCCTCATTAAAAAGATGCTAAATGGCCCTTTGTGACCCATTTTTACAAATAATCACTATTTTAATCACAACTGTGACATTTTAGCCCCCCAAAGTTGTTTAGATTTCTCTAAATCCATCTGCACAAACGGTAGAGTCCCCTCTGTTCTCTAGCAGGTGGTTTTAAAGTTATTAACATTAGCATCATCCATCCATCCGTTATCTACCCCGCTTATCCTGCCGAGGGTCGCAGGGGGCTGGAGCCAATCCCAGCTGACAGTGGGCAAGTGGCAGCATCCACCCTGGACAGGTCGCCAGGACTGACAACATTAGTGTCATGAGCATGTTCAAACCCAGCCAATCAGAATAGGGCCTAATGCTTAATCTTTACCTTGCACAATGGCTGCAGACTGGAGACTGATCATAATGTAAAAACAAATGAGTCAGAGAGCTGTACTTTGTGTTAAATAAACATGAACTTGACAGTTAGACAGCTGACTTCCTTTAAAGAGACATTTATAGTGTGCATTTGAATCAGAATCAGCTTTATTGGCCACCAGAGGAATTTGACTCTGGTACAGTGGCTCTTAGTGTGTATGTACATGTCCTGCTGTAAAGCAACGAATAGACAAGTAAACAATGTAAGGCTGAGAGAACAAAAGGAAAAAAAAAGACTGTGCAAACAAGAAAAGGGAATGTGCAATAGGAAGAAATAAAGTGCTCATAAATAAAGAACTATATATACACAGAGTTTGCAGTGAAACGGTCTTAACACACAAGTTTTTATTTATAAACTACAGCCAAGTAAATCTTTGGGAATATCACACTGCGTTATATTATTTTCTGAGCTCGGTGAGCCTAAGAGAAGCTCTCCTTGACTTTCAGATTGTATCTGGGCGTCAGTCCTGTGCGCGTTTCAGGAGTCGACTGCATAATGAGCTGCTACCTTAGTAAATCAGGTGCTTAACACACACAGATTGTGGGCGCAAATTCAATAAAGCCCACATAGTGCATTTGTGTTGTGCCATTTTCTAAGTAAATCTGGCCTTAATGTGCTTTGGAAGTAATGTTAAACAACACACAGTTAATAGGCTGGCAGATATTAAATGACAGATGCAAATACTTCCCACCCAGAGTCATGACTCAAACAGCCTACAGACGGACAGCCCTGGAGAAACACACTGCATGTTGGTGGGAACATCTGGCCAGTCTAATACATGACCGTCACCGACAGCTTCTTATGGAATACCATCTGGTAATAAACTGTCTTTGAACACAGCGGTGTCACACAAGCCCCCTTGGTTCTCAAAGCTGATCACTGTCTAGTAAATATCAAGATGTAGCCATGAAGACAGCTAGAAATTTTAATTTGATTTCACACCATTTTTCTTGGCTTGTGGCAGTTCAGCATGACTTATTCTTGGCATTTTGCGATAACCAGCAAATATATTTGTGTGGCTATTCCCCTGACACTGCCAGGTCAACATGGACAGGTCAGGCAGGTGTAACAGTTATGTGGGCACAGGTCTGCATATATGGAGTTTAACAGGTTGCTTTTCAGGCCTGACGGAGCCAACCTGTGCTGAAGGCCATACTGTATCCTTTATAATTAGCCGTTAGCTTTCCTTAGTCGGTGCTGTGTGGACTTCAGCTGCATCTATTGACTGGAGGTTATCAAGTTTCTAATTGAAGGATGCCCATGACGCTTTTTTGACGAAGCCAACCTGTACTGAAGGCCGTACTGTATCCTTTATAATTAGCTGTTAGCTTTCCTTAGTCGGTGCTGTGTGGACTTCAGCTGCATCTATTGACTGGAGGTTATCAAGTTTCTAATTGAAGGATGCCCATGACACTTTTGGTTGTCATGCACCAAGTAAAGCTTTTAATTAACACACGGCCATGACAGTAACCTTCAACTGTACCATGACCCGTTTTGTTTATGTGACTGAGTGGTGCAGCTGCGTCAAGTGGAGTGTGTAGATGTAACCTGCTTAGATGCAGACACACGAACACTCTAGTTTAGTGCAGATGCATGAATAGACTCAAAATGTCCAGCTGATGAGTACACATTGCCACTAAATATTCTTAGACTTGACACTAGGGTTGGGAATCTTTGGCAAAGGTAAGGCAAGTGTATTTATATAGCAAATTTTCACACACAAAGGCAATTCAGAGTGCTTAACACAATGCACACAGATAAAACATTAAGACGCACGCAGAGAGCAAACATTTAACTGCATGCTCACGATTCAGGTCCGATTTATGGTGTCATGATTTGATTTAGAATTTATTTTTATCTAAATATGATTCCATTCAATAAAGAAAAAGAAGGGCACTATATTTTGGCTGTTACTCTAGTTTACTGTGCGTCATACAACTGATTTCTGTCTTGTGCACACTGAACAAACTGTTAAGCTAATTGGTTCTGATAAGCATCAAAATTATAAGTATATTTATAAGTATGAGATTATTAAAATTGGCTCCACCTCCAATCTGCATATTGAGTAGTTTTACTTTTGGTTATATTTGATGTTAATACACACTGCTACACACAAACATATGAACAGACACACACGCCAGCACAGATTCGGAGCTTTTTTTGGCAGAGAATCTCCAAGTCTTTATAGCACTGGTCATCAGTCACATGTGCCCAAGGCCCAGAAGTTTCCTAAGTAGACACTGTGGAGAACGGACTTTAAAATAAAAAAGAAAATTACTATTATGCTTTTTTTTTTGTTTTTTTTTTGCTCTGTGTCATTGTGAACTAACACCTACAGTACAGGCCTGCTTAAATATTAGAGCATGTGAAAAAATGAATAAGACAAAAAGTTAAATAAGAAGGAGTTTGTCTCCTTTCTTGACCTCTGTCACTCATAGTTCAGTTACAGTATCCACAAATGATCAAGTTGCACACAGACATACCTTTGCTATGACGACCGGGATTTTCTTTGTCTATTTTTGTATTTTATGACAGTTTGATCCTGACAAACACAGCTGTAGGTGGAGATAAAGCAGGTGACGCATTTAACAGCCTGCCCGCTCCTGCAGACTGCAGTCTGTTTCTGGCAGACAATCACTTTTTATGCAACATCATAAACACAATGATTGCAATATATTTTTATTGTATTATTTTAAAAACACCCCCAAGGTCCCCCTGTATTTCACATAATGCCTAAAACCAACCAGTGATGCCAGCACAGCTTTGTGAGTGAGGTGAGGAGATCATGTAGACCGCTCACTAGTAATAAACTGACAGATGGATTTATAATATTTTCAGAAGCCAATCAGTAAGTCAGTCCTCTTCAAATTATTTCCATCTCAATTGTTTTGGGGGTTTGGAAGAAAATAGTACCAGAATGCATTCTTCTCTAGTCATATTTTCTGATTTCATTAATCTATGGCAGGCTGGATAGAAATATTTGCTGGGCTGGATGTGGCCTGCTGGTTAATGATTGGTGTTTTGATGGTAGCACTGGTGGAGAACGCTGCTGTCTGATATGTCATTCCAGAATCTCCCATAGATCTTCAGCTGCACTGAAACTGAGAGCCACTTAGAATTGATCCACATGCACTAATTTTAAATGAATCGAAGTGTTTGTTCTCAGACAGACTAAAGTTTGCCTGGCCCAGTTTACCTTAAACAGGGTTGCACAAATGTTGCGTCTCTTTGAGACCAGTGCTCAGAAGAGCTAAGTGCAGGATTGATTTGAAATCATTACCTGCTCATGGCTGTCGATTCATATGGCCTGAATTCCTGTTGCATTGTCACAGTGAGTGCTAGTCTGTGTTTACGTGTGCGTGTGTGTGTGTGTGTGTGTAACAGTGGGTATATAAAACTATGCAGCTCTGACAGATTGAGATGTTGACTCAGTGTAAGCAAAGTGTGTGTGATAGTGGGCAAAAGTGTGTATGTATGTGACTGTGAGCATGACCATATGGCAAATGCATGGATGTGTTGGTAGTTCTGTATGCAGTATATGTATATGTAGAGAGAGGGAGTCGGTTTCCGAGACGAGCCTGACAGCAGTTCTGCCCTCGGTGCTGTTGGTTGTTCAGATGTCACATGTAAAATTAGCATGGTGCCATCACTGCTATGGTGGCACAAGAAATATGTTGCGTGGGAAGCAGCGTGCACACACATACACTCACAATGCGCCATATTACACAGTATTGGCAAATTGTAGTTTTCCGTCATGCCAGTGTGATGTAATGTATTTGCCAATGTGATGCGATTTTTAATAACAGCCTTCTTCTTTTGTTGCAGCGGTTTTGTGATTTTTTTTTTTGTTTTTGTTTTTTAAATATAGAAAAAAAAACTGCATAAATATAATTACCCACGCTCATTCGCTCTCTTCTTTACAGTATGGCCTCTGTTCATGTATATGGGCACAGGCACGCACAGAAACACACAGGGCTGCTGATTGAAGCAGTGGGTGGGATATTGGCTTCAGTATCTGCTTAATTGCCATTAAGTTGTGTATTAATGAGGTTGTAAAGGACCACAGTGGACTAACAGCTTAACAAGATGCTATTTATGCTGTCATTACTTATTAAACCCCTTAATAGATCATCATCAGTCTGCTTCAATTAGAGGCCTGACTTTGAGTGGTAGTACTGTACCGGGCATTGGAGAAGTCACGGGGAAGGCTTTTGTTAGTGCGTCTCTGCAGTGTTTAAAGCAGTTCAATCAGTGTAAACTCTTGAACCCCCATCACATGCCTATTTAAGAGCTTTTGATGAGGTGCTTTTTGCTGTCTAATAAGTAGCTGGCTCCCTGTCGCTTCATGGCGACTACAGTGTTTTATTATACCGCCTTTCAGAAATGCACTGGAGCCCTGAAGTTCTCTAGACATTACCTGGGGAGCTGTATGTGAGAGCACAAATGTCCGAGTCAGTCGACCCGGACCTTTAAACAGACTTTACTCTGCCAGCTCCCTAGTACAAAGTCCATGCAAGGTCAGAGTGAGCTGGAGTGAGGATACATATATAGTCCAGAGTACAGAGCTAGGGTGTGTGTTTATCACATACAGTTTATCATGTGACTGGTGTGAAACTGGAAGAATACAAACATCCAACGGTGAAGAAAATCAGTCATTTACCACAAAGGCGCCAATGAAAATATCGAACTGGAGACACAATGAGATTCAGGAACTTCTGTCATTGAGAGCCAGCGCCAGAATTGTCAGACAAATTTAAGGAACAGCAAGATACTACATTTTTTTATGAACAAATTACAAACCATCTATGTGATTGCATCCAGGGGTAGGATATGATGCTACATGTATGAAAAGGCAACTCCGGACAGAGTCTGGGCCTCATTTACAGACACACTGCTGAGTTCATGTGTGAAAACAGCTTATGTTTGCATTGTTAACCTTCTCTGCAAAACAAATTTGTCCTGTGGGAC
Organism: Monopterus albus; assembly: GCF_001952655.1. Classification (NCBI taxonomy): domain Eukaryota; kingdom Metazoa; phylum Chordata; class Actinopteri; order Synbranchiformes; family Synbranchidae; genus Monopterus; species Monopterus albus. The sequence goes on from NW_018127999.1 coordinate 827,237, forward strand.
GGCAAACATTTGTTGGAGTGAATTTGAATGCATGCTGTACAGCCTGAGTCTGATCTACAGCCCGACACCTGTTCTTCATTTTCCCCACTTTAAATCAGCACTCACACTCATGAATGCACATTCTTACCAAATCAAACACTTTACGTTTGGCTTGTTCCAAATGAGCGAAGAGGTGAAACATTGATTTTACAGCTGAGTGTAAGAGTCAAGAAAAATAAGGATGATTAGTGGAAAGGTGATTGTTTCTCTCAACACTAATCACTGGCTTATCATGTTATTTACTGTTGCAGGTCAGGTGACATCGTGGTCCAGGTCATCCAAAAATATGGGCACCAGCAGCACATGGGTCCGCCACCAGCACAAGAAACCATCAGAGGTAAGTTGCTGTGGCAGTTGGGTCAGTGACTCAGCACACAACAACGTGTCTAATCAAAGACAGCCTCTGTTTGGCCACTACATTAATGTTGGTTGAAAAGAGTTGTAGGAAAAGGGCACAGGTCTAGCAGCTAATCTGAATGCTTACTGTAAGTCAGGTGTACGGGTTGTTGCTGTTACATCTCCATCACCACAGCTAAATGAACCAGGTGCAAGGATGGCGCAGACTGACTTGTTATAATACCGGGTTAGGACATCCACCTGGTCATGATGAGTGTTCCCCAGGGTGCTCAGATCACCACTCTGAGGAAGAAACTGGCATAATCCAGTTGGAAAGCGGTGTGTGGCAATGCTTTGCCTGCCACAGGCACTCAGTCCTCCCACTCTGTCAGTGAAGTGGGTTCAAATCTGTTTAAGGAGAACTTGCTGTTTGAAGAGTTTCACTCCAAGAATCTGCCATTTGGAACAAATTGCATCTACTCTGAGAAATTAGCAGGGGGGATTTTTAAATAAAGCAGAGGAGGAAACGGCCTCGGATGGCACTTCTCACATTCTAAAGATGTTCATTGAGCCACTTTAAACAAAGATCTTATACAAAAATGAATTAATGCCATTTTTGAGGGTAATTTATTTTCACTTCTGCTGTAATGTCTTACCATCGTCAGAAAAAGTCAAACTGTCTAAAGTGTAAGCGCATGGTGTTGTGGTTTTAAACTTCTAAAAGGAGAATGAGTAAAGCAAAATGGCACGCATGCCCCTGAACCACTCTGCAGTACAAGTCATCAGCAGAGCATCTGTGATGCCTCTGCATTGGAAGCTTCCTCCCCCTCAGCTCCATGCAGTTAACCACAGGCTGTTGGAAGGTCCTGTCAGCAATCAGTCCCTCGGTAATTACTACTGTAGCTCTCTGCTTTGACCTGGGCCTCGGCTGAAGAGCCAGGGGCCACGTTCCCTTTCATAACGCTGCCTCCTCTCCTCGCTCTGTGACACACTGCTCTTTTGTAAAAGACAGTGTTTTGTTGTGATTTTTCAGCTTTTTTTTGGCAGCACTGAGTGACAGGAAAGGTCTTGGTAAGAAAAAGGGGTGGGTGATGTCTGACAAAGGTTCAGTAGAAACTTTGGAAGTCAAGAATTTTGCAAGCACATTTGGCATGATGTCAGAAATGATTAACTCATTGAATATATAAGGTTTGCTGGCATTTGTCACGGTGCTGTTGGAGAGACAGTGGCCCAACCTACCGTTTTTAGATACTTCACACTGGCTTGTTTAGTTGATAATTGTTTTGTTTGTGTCGATGTTTTACCCATCATGTTGTATTGTTTTTGCACCTCGGTCCCATGAACAAATTACGTTTGCTTCAACCTTTTTCCAGAAGCTGAGTTTGCCTCCTGTCTTTGGAGACTTCAGGGACTCCAATATTAAATGTTTTACACACACAAAAGAGTAAGGACAACTTCTCCTTGATAAATGCTGATTCAAATATCTACACATACATAAACAGAGAGATATTTGTAGGATATTGGCAATGAGGACCACGGCTAATAACAGAGGATGATAGAAATGATCATATTTATATTGTTTTAAGTCGAGACAGACTGATAATCAGTAATCAGATTGGGGGAAGGCCAACACAGTGATCAGTGACTGAACCAACTTGTATATGAGAATATAGCTGTCAGTTTATTAGGTACACAAAGATAAAACTTAATCTGATACAAAAGTACCACAGATAATCCTCCCTCAGTTTGTGATGAAACCGTTTCAGAGAGGTGTTGATTTAACTGGACTGTTAAAATGTACTACTGTTCAGAGAGATGTTTGTTATTTAACTCGGCCACAAAATATATAGCAGATGTTCCTAGGCCCATTCACTCGAGTCACAGAGATAATCTTCCGTTAATGGGAGAAATTGAGACTTGCCAAACGTTTTAAATCTGTACCGTTGTTTCACCTCTGAATCCTCATACTCTTCTAAAAATGCAGAGTTATTGTAGATGGTCCAGGAAAAATATAATTTTAATCAGTTTCTTGGCTATGTGCATTCTTCTCAAATAAACAAAGATAGCGGGAAATGAAGTCGTCACTCTGGCTTTGTGTGAAAGTGGCTCGACTTTCACAAAAAAGTCATTTTATCAGAGAAACTGCCAAGACTTAGAGAGAGCAGCAGAGGTGAAGAGGTTACAGGTCTGTTTTAGGGGAAGCCGGGTGTATCCACTGCCGGGGTGCAACCAAAAAGAGGTTATAGCAGCCGTGCAGAACAGGTCTAAACACTTGTGCCTTTAAATGTAGCCCATGGCACGTCATGTGCCTTAATTCATTTGAAGGGCAATGAACCCCTGAGTCCTCTGAACCAAGAATCTCTCTGACTTCATGTGTAGCTGGTGCTTTCACTCTGCTGGTGTGTTAATCAGGCAACTGTGTGGATTTCTCAGGCGCGACTCCTCTTTTGTCTGCATGTTGATGACATGACAAAGAAACTGTCCTTCAGCTGTAGCAGAAGAGTTGAATCCTTCAGAGAGGAGCTGGCTGCATGTCAGTGCTGCTGTCGGTGTGTGAGGTGTCCTGAGGGGGCAGCTTGCTTTATGTTTTACAGGTCAAAGATCATGACCCCAATTAAACTGCATCCTTCTTTTACTAACAGTGTGTAAGCTGGAGCAGACATGTTGTTTGAGAATTGAGTCACTTGCTGGTGGTGGCGGACAAACACAACTGAAACTGAGTGTTTTTTTTTTTGTTGTTGTTTTTTTTTAAATAGTAAAGGTCAAAAGGGGGTGATGGAGTATTTTAGGCAGTGAAGATGCTCGTCAGCGGCTCCCTACTGGGAAGAAAATTGAACAGCGGCTCACAGTGTGGAGAAGCCTATGAAATGACGCTCATGCTCGGTTAAGGGAGGTGTGGCGAATGGTGAACTCCACGGACTTGTAATGACAACGTAGCGATTTTCTAAAAATGAATCTGACTCCAGCTTCGACTTTTCTTAGAAGTGGTTGTGAGGGCTTTACTTGGCGGAAAGAGGACACGGTCAAATGCTTCCTTTTTTATAGCGCTGTTTTGATCTCATTTTAGATGAGAGCAGAGATTAAGAATTTTGAGAACTGTGTAGACAAACAGGTTGTCATTGTGACATACAGTACACACACAGGACATACTTGGTCTTGTGATTAATGGATGGAAGTAGTATTTTAGGAAGACAGGCAAGAAACCAAGAGTGAGAACTGAAATTGTTTGGAGCCTTTGACATTATGAGTAGGGGATATGCAATTTTGTTTGCACAACCACACTTAATAATAGGTCTTCAAATCTGGCCTGATGTTTGTAATTGTGACTTAATTGTCGTACATGGTGCATATTACAAGCTCAACACTAATTTCTAACATTGTTCTGTTCACAATTTTACAGCTTGGCAATTTAGCAAAACACTGCGACATACAATTAGTGCAGCAGTTAGTGAGTGTGTGAACAAACTCATATTCACAACTGGGAAGTGGAGCAGGTAGGTGTTAAGTGCCTGGTGGAGACATTTAGAAAGAAAATGCACTAAAGTACAAGCAGTATTCATTTATTTTCTTTCACTCTGGCTTTTCTCGTAGCTTTTTGGCGATCATGGGTATGGTTTGGCATCATGAGGTACTGCCTTTCCTACATAGTGTACATTCCTACATGGTGTGTTCATTTTGGTTGCTGAAATGACAAAAAAACATCCAGACTTGGTTAAGTGACTTTCCGAAGCCCAGAAGAGGTTTTTAGAGCAGAAGAAGAAGACATAAGGAGCTACTCCCAGTGCATCATGGGAGGAAGGAAGCGGCATTAGAATAGATGATGGGCGTGCAGGTGTGAATTTTTTTTTTGTAGCATCATTGTTTACTTGTGCATACATACAGTATCTAAGAGTGTGTATACGCGTGAACTTGCAAGTCAGGTGTGCATGCAGTGTGTGCCTTCGTGTCTCTGTTGAACCTTTGTTGTGTATTTGTTTCACCAGTATTGTGTGAATCATACTAGCTGGTTGTTGTGTTGAACAGAAGGATGTTTAACCTCTAGAGTCCTGAGCTTTGGAAACCCAAGCTGTGCGGTCCTCATATGAGGACGCAGGGACTCTAGAGGTTAATATGCCCTGCTATATGATTTTAACAGACACCTGTCAGCAAATTGTCCTGGACTAGTGTTTAATTTTTGTTTCTTATGTAGCAAAACTCTTCAGTCTGATCCTTCTTTATAGCTGTGCCTTGATTGCCAAGAGAGGAAGTTTCTTTGTGCTCGTCATGTTTTCTTAAAGAAATTGTAGCACTTTGTGCAGTAAAAGAAGATGAAGAAGAAATACTAAAAACAGCTGATTTCACAAAATCACAACAGATGAAAATGATTGTCCAAGACTGTCACACTGGATAATGCCAGTAGATATCAGTAATCATGAGCAATCTGTAGAAGGTGCAGGAGTGTTTACAGAACATAACCCTCAGCACAGTCACGGGGGAGTGTCTGGAAAGTGCTGGTATTCAAAACAGCAGCCAGCTGATGGAGGCCAGCTAATCAAATTAAGGCTTTGGAAAATTTCCTCTGGCTATTGACAAGCTCTGTAGCTATTCTCTCATGATTTTAACAGCTGACGGTCATTATTCCAAGGCAGCTGTATGTTCATCCAGATGTGCAGATGATTTAGGTGTGTCACTGTTAATGCGGCAGTGCCCTCTATTGTGTGAACATGTTTGGTGCCAGCATCCTTACATGACATTGCACATTTTGATTCTGTGGAGTTCAAATGGTTAAGTAATGATGTGTATGAACACATGCACAAGTGCTGTATGTATACATGCTTGTGTGTGTGTGTGTGTGTGTCCTAGCAAGTTACCAGCTGCTGATGCTCATTAATGTCTGGTAGAAACAGCTGTGAACCTCCATGGTAACCAGATGCAGACAGCTCCAGGAATGCATGGAGTCGATGTCACAGTGCCTCTCCGTCTCTCTCACACACAAACACACACTCACACCGTGTGCCAAACCCAGTGACTGGATGAGCAGCCTGGATGGAATGTGGAGAGTTTTGCATGTCGGCGCATACCAGAGTGCAAATAAACACAGTACCGTATGTGGACTCACACATACACATGGCCAACGCAGCTATTCACATCCGCAGCTCACTGGGTGAAGGAAATTAGGATGGGGAAACATGGAGAGGCATCAGTAAAGTCTGGAAGAAAGGAAAGTTGCATACCTGGAGGAACAGTAGATGATTAAGTATATACAGTAGATGTAGGAAAGTGAGATGCACCATTTGCAATTTTCTCGGCTGATTCATTTCTGATGTATTCAGATATCTCAGGGTGATCGGCTGATCATGCTGAAATCTGGCCACTTCCCATCTCTGCTGATTGATCACACACACACACACCTTTAATAACTAAATCTGTTCTCATGCGTTGGCATCTTCATTGACTTGTAACATTAACATCATCTGGGAAAAGGATAGAAACCCTCCCTGATCATAGGTCAGTGATTTAAATCCTCACCCACTATGGAGATGCTCTCCTGTAGGAGCCGTTAACCTGCCATGCCCCCTGTCCAGCTGTTTACCACATTGTTAAATTCGTGATTGTACAGACGAAGCATAGCATTGGTCTGCATATTTCAGTCACTTCTACTCAAGTGAAAAACAGTTGTAGTTTTGTATAGTGAGAATAAAATAAACAGGTGAAAGAGGTTTGGCAGTGGCCTAAAACATAACGTGTGTCATGTTTTGTGCTTGAGCTCAGATGTGTGTGATTGCCGCTCTTGCCAGAGAGCTTCTTGGGAAAATGTAAACCATAATCGGAGTGTGTGTGTTTGTTTTTGGGCACTCATGAGCATTTGTTTTGTTTTTGCATGAATCATTTGGCTTCTTCAAATGTCTCTTTGTTTCCACTTAGTCATCACCTGTGTGTGTGTGTGTGTGTGTGTGTGTGTGTGTGTGTGTGTGTGTGTGTGTGTTTTTTTTGTGGGAGAATGCCTCTGAGTTCTCCCCTGTGTGTGTGTGTGTGTGTGTGTGTGTGTGTGTGTGTGTGTGTGTGTGTTAGTCTTTCATGGGTAAAATTGCTCTTATTTTTATCTCTAGTCATGTGTGCAGGGGTGCTTGAAACTGAACCTGATGGTGTGGAGAAACACAAAGAGAGAAACGAAGATGACAGGCAAGTAATAAGAAGGAAGGTGAAGGACAAACGGAAAGAAAACTACATAATGAAAATAGGACAAATGAAAAAAAGTGTGAATATCTGATGAGAACGCTGCAAAGCGTCCAAAACAGACACAAAAGTAAAACTGTGGTCTCTCAGCTGTAGCAAAAAAAAACAAGTGTTTGCAGTTTTTTTGTTTGCTGTGTTGCATTCACAGCGGTTGTTCTGTAGTTTGACCCGTGCAGGTTTCACTACAGTATCTGTGCTGTTCAAGATGATTGTGTGTCATCATTTTCACTGCACTGAGGTTAGCACTATGTGTGCAATTGATTGTCAGGTGGAGTTCTGTCTTCAGGGGTAATCGGGTTTCAGCAGCCAGCTCTGCAGTTTCATCGCTGCTCTGCACAGACGCACACGGCGCCATCACCGCACTTTCAAGGACAGCGAGAGAGCGAGACGTGTTGAAACACTGTACAGTTCATCACTTTGATGGAAGTGTACACTCTGTAGCTGGATAGATTGCGCTTAACAATAAAATATAGTCTAATTATGAAATACACCCACAAGTTTCTTGTAAGACATCTAGAGCAGTGCTGTGACATTGTCATGTTTTTACTGAACCAGGTGGCAAAACAGCAAACTTTATCCACCTGAGCAATGTGCTAAATGAACCCTTTGGCAAAAAGTCTTTATAAAGATAATGATTACATTACAGGTTTGCAACTTGTGTTCATTCGTTTTACACGGCGTTATTTAAAAGTGAATAGTGAGTGAAACAAAATGTGCAAAAAAGTTAACTTTGTGAAATCGGAATAGCAGTACTTCTACAGTTTGTCTAATATCGCTGGATGCAGTTATTGCACTGTTCAGGTATTCGTTGGGAAACTTTAGTATTTCAATATTCAAGACGGCAGGAAATTTCAGTGCAGTCCAGTAATGAAGAGGAAAGAGAGCATGATGGAGGCAGCTTGGCTAGCTGCTGCTCGCATCTCTGAAAACACAAACGGTGCCTCTTTCCAGCTGTAGTAAGTTAGACAGACAGTGAGCTACAAGCTATTTTTCATCAAAAGGAGCCGTTTGAAACAGTTGCACAGGGATCATCTACAAAGTGCAATACTAAAAAGCGGCACTGCAAAAATACTCTGTATATAAAAACTGGACAAACCCACTGTGATGTCACCCCTTTCTAGGCTTCTTTCTAGGCCATACATGCTGCTCTGACATTCAGCAATAAAACCGAGGAAAGTCTCGACACACTAGCATCCGCCGACCAGATGTGTGTCACCTACTTTTCTCAACTGTAAGGAAACCTCTCACATACTGAAAACGAGACACTCGGGCACATTCTCTGGACGTTATGAAAAGCCATTCTTGTGAATTTAGTGGAGTAGAAGCAGATGAGACAGACTGAGGGAATAAAAGTGAAGCACGACAGTAGAAAATAGAAAAATTCCTGGAACACGCTGATTGGTGATACAGTATATTACTGCAGGAGCATGTTTCCCTTCTAAAAAATCTTTTGATGAGCGATTGTTACTTAAAATGACTCCGAACTCTTAACACTAGAGTGGGCGTTAAAATGAAGCCAGCTGAAGAGTTGGTGTGTTATTATGAGACTCAGCAGACCAGCTCTTGTTCACAAATCATAGCGTTCATTTTGGCCTGTGCACAGCAGCAGATGGGTGGAGTTTGGTGGCTCGGAGCATTCAACTGATTGAGAAATATTGTTCAGTGTGGCACCCAGCTGTCATTCCATGTAGAGTCAAACCAGCGACAGATCTGTATTTAGATCTCCGATCCTTTGTTTCTTTTGTTGTTTCTTTCTGTACATTGCACTTCAGCCACAGATTCCGTTTAATCTTCATTGTTCCCAGTTAGTAAATTCTGCTACTAAACATCACAACAGTTAGCTGAAGCTACTATAGATGCAGATGTGTGTAGCGGCATTAATCATTTAGTTGTTTTGGTTGTTTTTCAGCCACACACCTCTGAAACTAGGTCACATCTCCCCCCAGCCTTTCCTTGCCATTTCACCAGACTGTCAACCGGAGTCCCACATACAATGAAAGATATTTGCATTTAAATGTGTGTG
>NW_018127999.1:835868-840433 GCF_001952655.1 Monopterus albus
GGGGGGAATTGGTTTATCCCTGCTGCCTCTGAAGTCTCCTTCACTCTTTGTCACTGATCCAGTTTTTTTTTTAACCCTGACTTATTGAGAGGAAGGTTTTCTGAGCAAGTTCACCTTCTCTCAGAAACATCTTGCTTCATATTCATGATGCTACGTACATTCACACCTGGGACCTGCAGAGCACAGCCTTCACTGAGCAGACCAGCTGGAGTGGTTCAAACCAGTTGTTTTGGAAAGAGCTTCAGTTTAAAACTTTGTATAGTCTATGAAATGATGCTCTCTGTCAAAATTGTTTGGCTTAATTTCCATGCTGTTACATGATTTAGCAGCTCGTGTGGAGGTTAAATGTTTTGCCTAATGACATTTGAGGAGAAGAGCTTTTCCCTGCTCATGCTCCAGATCAAACTTGCTTAACCTGTAAACTATTGTGCTCCTGAATAATGTTAAATGGAACTTGATGATTTCTCCCTTTATTTGGGATTCTTCTGTCTCTGACTCGTTTCTTTGTATGCATGATTCTGAACATGAACGGAGGGCAGAGATTTGACTTGCTAGAGGCCAAAAATCACATCTGTTCAAACGGAGGAGCGTAGTCAGTCAGTCAAAGCCTTGCTGAAGCGGGAACAAAGCTTAATTGCATGACCTTTGAGTGAAGCCTTGGCAATCAGCCTGCCCTTGGCGTGGAGGGGAGCGCTGTCGCTCCACGCATCATTCAGGCCAGGGCTTGTGGTGAGGAGCCGGCATTCAGAGAAACTCAAAAGGACTTGTTCACAGTCTTGCACTAATGAGGGGCATAAATTGTAAGCTGAGTGCCTTTTCAGAGCTCGGCAGTACGAAGCTAGGCAAATAGCTACGGATGTAACATTTCAGATTTGTTGGGGGGGGGAGTTATAGAAAGAGCAAGAGGAAATCCTTTTCATATTTTATCTATCAAATACTATCAGACCCTTTGTGTTTCGTGAAAAGTGTGAAGTTGGTACAGTAAAGGCTGCTGATACGAGTGATTCGGTTCAGTGAGAGAAAATGTTTCTGCATAATAACGGTGACTCCATTCACTGTTGCCTTTCTGCCTTCTTCCCTCTCCCCCACTCTGAGCTGTAGCAGGGTGTAGCTGAAAGCTTTCTTCAGGCCGTGCTCTTTTTGCCCTCCATGGGGTCTTTTCTGTAGCACTCTCACAAAGAACAAGCTGCCACCTGAACTATGTCTGACGCCATAATTGGCGAAGAAAATGACAACATATTTTTGGATTGCACCTCAGAGTTTAGTGCTAAAAATCACAGCTGTATTGTCAAAGAGTTTGCTCCACATGTGTTAGCAAGTTTAGAAATACTAATCCTGTGCACTTAAACTTTGCTGAAACTGCAGCATTTTTTGTACTTTTTGGGATCATCCAGTAATTCTACAGAAACGCTGTCCTGCTTTTAAAAAGTGCTGTTTTCACTTTATTTTAGAGCTGGTGTTTATTTAAACAGAGTACCCATTCGTTAATCCAAGAGAAGTACAGAAAAGTGTTTAAAAAACAAAAAAAAAAAGACTGGCAAAAGTAGAAGTACTGATTCAAACCCTTGAGTAACAGTTAAAGTACAGGCTCTGAAGTATAAAAGTAAAAGCAGTCCTTTGAAGGATGTTTCTACCAACCGACCATGAACTGCCTCCAATGTTATATTAAAATGTATTAAAAATAAAAGAACAAGCCTGATTTGAATGAATGAGTAGAAAGTACAGATACTTGTGTTCAAATGTAGGGAGTAAAACTAAACATTTGTCAGAAGAATAAACACGTGAGTAGAGATAACTGAAAGTTCTACTTAAGTTCAGTAATGAAGTATTTGTACTTTGTTACTTCCCACCTCTGGATTTAAACGGTGACGCCTTGGATGCTTCGTACTTTCCACCCTTGGTATTTTTCTCATTAACTTACTAAAAACAAGCGGTTATCCTGGGAAAGAGCATGTGTTTTAACATCAGATGTCAGAGCACTGGGTGAACTGGGTAAAGGTTGAAAAATGTCATAGCTATTTGCTGAGAACACCTGGGCTATGCGCTAATCCACTGTGGATTTTATTCCCTGGGTGTTTTCTTGCCCGGTATGGGACATTTGTCTTCTAGATCTTCTGTCTTTCTCTAAACAGACTGTTCTGCCTTCTCATGTATTCTATTTTTATTTTTATTTTTTCCTCAGCCAGTTTTCCAGGCTGTGAAAAAGAGGAAAGTGGAGGAAAAATATTAGGTCCAGAATAAAAGTCTTCTCTTGGAAGAACATCAGGAAAAGATGCTCAGCATTTGATTTGAGTTTCCCTTGTCTCTTTCAGCTACTGTCCTTTTCCCTTCTCTCTCTCTCTCACTCTGTATTTCTTCTCTGTTCTCCTCTCAGCTGGTGCATTTAAAGAAGTGCCAGACAAACCCAGTGTTTTCTCTTCCCCTTGTCTGTTCATCCCGGTTCAACCTGTCCATCTGGTAAATATATATCATTGCCTTTTATTGTGCTGAGCTCTCCTCCCTGTCTCCTTTCCACAGGCTTGTGTCCCTGTGATGAAGAGAAATGTGAAAGCATTGCTGCAGCAGTAGAAAACAAACTCCGAGATTATGGTAAAGTGCAGTGAGCAGATTCAGAAGTATTGTAGTAGTGCAGTATTTCCCCAAAGATGTCTTCTGCTGCTGCACGTTCTTTGCTGTGCATACATTATATTTATGTCTGTGCACCTTGACGGCAGCTCTCAGTGGGTGTGAGGCCTGGCGGAGAACAGGTTAGCCCAAGGACGTCCTCTTGGCAGCCCGGTGATCTCTTGTGTTCATCTGACTTTGTGGGGATCCCAGATTTAGTTCGGTGTTTATTTTTCTTTTTCAATACTTTTGTGGTTTTTGTGGTTGGCCTTGTCGTAGCCTGCAGGTTGTTGCTCGTGCAGCTCGCTATCCCTGACTTTAAGGCCAGCTTTATTTTGCTTTTGTGTTATAGTTCACCATTGTGTACACAGCACACAGTGCATTCCTATGTGTGTGTTTTCTGTTCGTTGTCGAAATGTATCTGTATTCATCATAAGATTAAAAAAATAGCTTCTGATAGATGGAAAAATATGAACTTTTCAGACAAACCTGTGCTAGATTAGTTATTGATTAAAAAAAAAATCTGCCAACTATTTTGATAATCAGTTAATCATAGAAGTAATTTTTTAAGCAAATGTAGCAGTGTTAAGATCGTTTATAGACAAAACAGTCGATTAACTGGTCTACTGTAACGTTCAGAACTTGGATGAATGGATCAGGTGTTTTAAGGAATTACATTTATTTTTCATCCAAAATCCATCCTTTAGTTCAGTGAACATTTTGTTTTGTAATATTTTTTCATCTTGATGTCTCGGCGAGCTTGTCTTGTGGTGAAGTTTATTTTTTCTGTCTGACCATTGACGTGCCTGTGATGAGACGACCTGGAGAGTCGTGCTCTTCTCTTCGCCCTTGTTAATGGAGTTAAAACATGACAAACACTAAACAGTGGTTCAACTCTTCCCTTCTTAGAACTGCTGACCTTGTTTATCACTGGTGTATTGTTTATTTTACTGCAGTTTTGTAAAAGAATTTAGTGTAACGTCAGCGTTTACTGAGTCTAAGCTCGGCTGCTTTCACACTTTCCTTCTCCCTTCTCTGGTTTTATGAAGCTGCTCTATTGACATGCTTTTATTTTGCACAGCCCCCTTGTGACATTTGCTTTGGATAAAGGCTGTAATAGGTTAAACTGCAGAATGACCAGATTCCTATCTTGGTCCATGTTAGAGAGCATGTGTTTGTGCTTGCTTGAATTCACTGAGTCACTGTACTAATGCACTGATCACACTGGCTTCCTCCTCCTCTCTCTCACTCCGTCCCCCTCTCTCCTTCTACTCAGTCTTAATCACCAGCTCAGCACACACACACACACACACACTTCCTCCTGGTTCCTGTGGACCATCCAAGCAGCCAATCATTAGAGCCCGTCTCCGTGCTGTGATGTGGCTGCTAAAATTAGTTTCCTCTCTCTGAGTCAACATCTGCCATGACGCACTGTGGAGCAGCCAGGTAACCATGATGCCCAGAGGAGATAAAAAAGCTCCTTTGCTCTGTTTTTTGCTTCTCTGCTGTCCTCCTCCTTTTCTCTCTCCTCTCCTCCTTGTCTGCTTTGCTTAGGTGGTGCTTCTTCACTCATGCGTCTTTCTCTGTTTCATACCTCTTCACCTCAGAGGTTCTTGCTACTTTCAGTATGTTAAGTCAGATGTCAGTGTTTTGTTATGCTTGAACCCATTTGAAGCTCAGTCAGGTACTCACTGTATGCTGCTCTTTCTTCTGCTTCGGGAGCGACTGGCACAAACCTGGTTCACCAGAATGTGGCACAGTGTCAGACCATTGCACCCCTCCAGCCTTAAAGTAAATAAGAACGAAGCCCCCTAATGTGTCGAGTATTGTGTTTAAAATTTAACATTTTAAATCATCAAGAAGAACATGACACGGTACATCAGTTCTGTTTAGTATTTGCATCTCTGAGTTACTCCATAGACACAGTTTCGTGTGATGTTTCATGACTTTATCTGGCATCA
>NW_018127999.1:840496-888625 GCF_001952655.1 Monopterus albus
TCCCTACATAAGGCAGGTGTGGAAGAGCTACTGTAGTTTCACAAAAAGCCATAACCGGGGTACTTTTAACTGCTTAGCCTGATTTTAGTTCTGGTGGTCAGCTCGGTTTTAGTTGGCTCAGACCACCTTGAGGATGTATCAGCATTTCTTCAAAGTGACCAGTCTTTCTGTCGCTGCTCTGACGCACACGATGGAAAGTCATGTTACTCTGATAACCAGCAGCCAGGAGCTGTCAGACTTTTGCAGCATTAATGCACAATTAGCAGGCTCTTTTTCCTCATCCTTCAGACCCTCACTGTGGAAACCACTGAGTTGTGGGTTCAGAGTGTTCAGTAGAAATATTTCATCAGGAGTGAGCTGTTTGTCCTGTTTTGTTCCTGTGTCACACTACAGGAGCTACTGAAAGTTTTCAATCTGTTAAAACTGCAAACACCCACCCACTCTGTAAACACAAAGTTATTTTGTTCAAATGGTTGTCTAATAAAAGAGAAAATTACTTGTTGACATTGTCGGATTATAGCCAACAGCAGTGTGAACTTGGGGGTTAATTTCCTTTATTTCACTTTCTTAAACCTTTAAAAACAATCTTTGCAGAATCTGTGATTCATAGTACAACAAAGCTCCTGCCCACTCAGGTTTATCACTATTAGATAGGTCCATCAGTATTTTCCCTTGTATCTCATCATTTCATTTTAGTGTACACTATAAAATAAAAATGTAAACAGTAAGAAGAATATTAGTATTTGATTCAGCCTTCTGTTAAAAAGTAATTTTTGGTCACGTCACTACTTCATTGTACATGCATTATGTTCATTTGTACTCTTGTTGCTCTTATGAGCTGCTGATAACTGTTGAAGTACCGTAGGCCCTGTCAGAGTTCAGCTGTCTAATAACAGCAGGGTTGAGAAGTGAAGGGCAGGGCATCCTCCCTCTCCCTCTCTTTGTATCAGTGCTCGCATCCTTTTCAAAGTCACTCATGAGCAAGGCTCTTTGTTTTTCAAGATAAACAGTGAGTCCGACAATAGTGTTTAAAGTCAGCTGGCCTTTAAAAGTACTCTGTCACCGTGCTTCAAGGAAACTGGCTCAGGAATGCAATAATCACAAGGTCTGTTGTGTGGGTGGGAGTCGGGGTGTTCACCTGTGTGCGTCTGTGCACATATCAATGTGCCTTTACACTGTATGATTGTGTATTTTTCTGTGGAGCCATGTATCTGTGTGTGTGCTTCTTCCCTTGTGGTGTTGTTTTTTTAGCCATGTTATGTATATCAGTCTGTTTGTGTTTGCTTGTTTTGTTGTCCTTGTGAACACGTCTTTGTGTATGTGTTTCCTGGTTTGAAATGTCAGCTTTCAGCAGTCACCCTCTGTGGTTTCTGTTGAGTTCGGCTCAGGGGGAAGCAGACAGTGCTAATCCATCACCGCTTTGCAGATGGTCAGAAATACAAGTCAGTCCACAAAATAGGACACAGGCAAACTGCCTCATGCAGCATACAAACAGTCTGAATCAGAGCTGGCAGAAGCCTGAAGTTTACAGAACAAGATTGTTCACTGGCCCAGTTCTGTTTGGAAAACTCTGATGGATCTTTGGTCTTGCTGTATAAACATAAACTGATCGGCCTCAGCATTAAAACCATTGGCAGGTGAAGTGAATAACACTGATATCTCATTACACTAGGTAGCATGAACAGTCAGTTCTTGAAGTTGATGTTTTGGAAGCAGGAAAAATGGGTGAGCGTGAGCGGTCAGAGTGCCCACACTGACCCCTGCAATTGTTATGTTAACAAAGCTGGACCATGGAGAAATGGAAGAAGGTGGCCTGGTCTGATGAATCACATCTCTTTTACATCATGTGTGGCTGTTTGCACCTCTCTGTGTGGTGCTCTTTGTGTCTTTTTTTTTTTTTTTTTTTTTTTGCCTTTTTGATATCTGTTATGATACATTGAGCAACACCACTGGGTTTTTGCAAAACCTTCTTTGAGCAGCTGATTCTCATCTATTCAGTTTCAGTGAGAGATCATCGATCACTCTGTGCTGCATGACTGGATCGCATGTGATGTAAAACAAACTGATGACAGAACAAAAAACTCGGCTTGAGTTATTGAAATGAAAGTCAGTATGACCGTGTTTGCAGCTGTCACGTCTGGGTAAACGAGGCAGCTCGGGATTTCTACAGACAGAAGCTAAATAATTAGATTATTACGGAATCATTCTTTGCAGGAAAGTAAGAATCCGAAACTTTGTGATTCAGCTTTACAGAAGCTGTACAGCGGAGAGCAACAGATGTTGGCCGTGTCTCTGGTGTGTAGATAATTGAAGAAAGAATAAATTAAGCTGTTGCCTTTCAGCTAACCTCACTGCAGCATTTGTAGGAATTAATTAGGTGTTTTCACCTTGTTGCAGCAGAAAAGTAAAAAGAGCATAAACAAACTTGATGAGCGAGCGACTGCAATGGCCACAAGCAGCTGAACACAATGGATGATGGCGATGACTTATGAATTAATTGCATGCTAAAGGGGATTTTCTGTCTGTGTTGGAAATTTACTGCATCATTCCCTCTTTTGTAGGAATTGAGCATCCACTCAGTGTTTTCATTTCCAAATTATGATTTATCAGATTTGGAAAGCTGAGTGGAAACAGCAAACATGTCCTCAGAACCAAGATATTTTGGTTGATCGATGTGGAAAATCTTCCCAGCAATAAGTAAATCATGTGACAAATGGAGAAAAGTGAACCACTAAGTAAAAGTTATTGCTGACAGTTTCCATGGCTGCTCCAGGTTTGTTACATAACAGTCCCTGTCCACCAAATCCACCCATTACTGACATCTGTACAGTGCCCCCCCATGCATAACTCTTCATTAGCTGCTGCATTATAATACAGCCAAGTGCTTTTCTTTGTTTTTGGCTTTGTATGAAATACAGCCGATATTAAGTGACTGCAGAAAATAAATGACTTACTCAAATCTGATCAGCTCTCGGAGGATTCTGGTTTTTCATTTTTCTGTTGGATGCGTTTTCTGACAGAAAGCCGAGAGAGACGCAGCTCACGGTTTGAAAGCAGCAACCTCTCGTCTGCCCCTCTACCTGTCTGATTTTCTGCCTGTCTACCTGGTCACATCATCTTTTTATAATGCCCCTTGTCTCTGGCCCTCATTCTTCACTGAGGTTAGAGGGGCTCTTCACTGTCTGTCACCCAGAAAGGAAAAAGGGGGCAAGGAGATCAGAGGAAGAGCAGGCTGTGGTGATGAGGTAGTGAGAGATGCAGAGAGAGAAACAAGGCAGGACATAAAACTGCAGGAGCTTGTAATGGTGTTTCCTAGGTATTAATTAGCCGCAGTCATTCCTGTACAAACACAGTAATAAAACCAATATACTGAGCTGTTCTCCTCTCCTGTACTCCCCCACCTTCTTTCTTTCTCTTCTCCTCTCTCCCTTTGACTTCATTTCCCTCCCCATATTCTCTACTCATTTTTCTCCTTTCCTCTTTCGCTTATTTCTTACTTCCTTCTCCTCTTTTCTCCTCATTTTCTATCCTTTTTCTCTCCTCTTTTCCCTTCTCCCCACCTTGGTGAGGAATATGAGAAAAAAGTGAGAGCATGTAGGTGGGGAGAAAGAGAAAGAAGGAGGAGTGGATCACACTGTCTGTCTGTCCTCTTGTACTGCTGAAAGGGAAGGCAAGATTCATCATGGCCTTAGCTCACTGTCCAGCACACACACGTGCACGCACTTTTGTAAACACTTATTCGCACACAGAAATCCATGCAGTTTCAACACACACAGACACACAGGCAAAAGTTGGACACACACACACAGAACAGTGTTCATAAACAAACACACTTAGAGTTAAACACAAACTCAGATTTAACACACACACACACATGCACGTGCGTACACTCATCTTCTTGCTCCATTGCATTATTTATTTGCACAAGCTGGCAGACAGTGGAGGCAGCCAAGCCGCTGAAGTGAGGATGCTGCTTCTTACCTATGGCCTTTTTATATACTGCTCTGTGACAGATACACACACACACACACACACACACACACACACACACACACACAACAGTCTTACTCTCGTCTGCCCTATCCTCGTCTGTCCTGGTCTGTCATCTCTCTTTCCACCTAAATTAATATCTCTCCCTCTCGCTCTTTCGTTCCTCTCATACATGGTGAGTTTTCTTCCTGCTCCTGTCCTCCCTCCTCTCTCCACTTAGTTAACCATTATTCTCCTCTTCCTCATCTCCCAGTCCTCCCACATCTCTACCATTCCTCCTCTCCTTTTTCTTTCTGGCAGTCATTTCTATTCAGCAGTTCACCCAGAGAGACCTGTTCCCCTTCGAGTCAAGGCAAATATACAGCATATTACTGCTTCTCTCGCTGCTTTTGCCTCATTAACATCTCTCTCTGTGATTCTCCCTTCCTCTGTATTACAGGGGATCTTGCAGAGTTGCAAGATGCTGTTTATTTCCAACTCACAAGCAGATACTGGCCATCAAACCCTGAAACTTTTTCAATACCAACCAAAACCATTAAAAGTTTGGTTAAATTCTTGGTCTTGGTTGCTCAGTTTTTGATCGGATAGTTCCTGATTTAAATGAATTGTTTAATCTTCTTAACACCACATTAAACAGTGCTGTGTGGGAAAGTTTGGTCATTTTGGTGTTGAAAGCATGATATGGAAACTTCTTTTGTAATATTTGATTTGCTTCTGTTCTTTAACAGCTTATTTAATCTCACTCCCTCATTCAACTCCTCTTCTTCTTCCTGTCATGTTTTTCCTTTCTCCAGTCTCTTTGACAATTTTTTCTACTTTGTGTCACAATAAACAAGTTAAAACTCCCTTAGGGGATTGGTAGAAAGGAGGAAGGAGAAAAGGTTTCCCTAGAAACGGTGAAACAAAATCATCCTCTTAATTCTAAGTGGTAAGACTCTTGCATTTTGCATCTTGAGTTTGACCGGAATTTTGTGGCCCTACATAAATATGATGTTACTTATGTGAAAATAATTTGGACTTGATGTATGGGGGCGATTTATGGCGTCATGTGCACATCTTTTTCTCTTCCAGTTATCCCTTCCTTTCTGTGGAAGCGTACTGTATACCTTCACTGTTTTTGACCGTCTGTCATTTTGTCTTCCTCTCTCCTCCTCCTCCTTCCTTCCTCTCTCTCTGTGCAGGTGTTTCGTACCGACTTCATCACGGCCATGAAGCTGCCGGACTCGGCCCAGCTTGGCATGGACGACTTCTACTTGCTCTCCGATCCCTGGAGACAAGAGTGGGAGAAGGGAGTACAGGTCCCTGCCAACTTGGAGGCTATACCGGAGCCTTTGGTCAGGTAGGACACACCAGGACACAAACTGCCATCAACTCCTGTGCATCTGATATCAAGTAAATGAGCACATGTGATTCTCCTTTTGATCTTCATTTCATTAAAGTCATTGGAAGACAGAGACAACCCAGCAACTGGCAGCAACTGTTGTACGGTGGCACACAATGCATTGTTATTTGTTTGATTGTGGTTCACTGACAGTTCATCCTTTGGCAGCACATAGACATTATGTCACCACCATAAACATGCAGAGACGCTGGCAGAGTTCCCATAGACCAGTTTGGAGCATTTGTTTTGATGACTAAGAGTTGTTTTGGAAAATTGCCTAACTTTCAATGAACTTTTGGAAAAGTCTGGAAAGTTTAGTCTCCGCAACGTTGATTCAACCTTGAAAGTTAAACTTACTGAAGTAATTTTGACAAGACGTGCATGCTGAGTTACCAAAGGTTTAAAGGTATTGCTGAGATGATTCAACAGATCTTTTTTAAATAAAAAGTGTGGGAACCTGTTACATAATAAAACTGCATGTAATCAGACTTTTTAGCACATGCACACACTCATACCTACATGCAGGAATCTACAGTACAAAGACACAAACTGAGACCCTCTGCTTTCTGCTCCCTAACTCATGTGTAGACAAACCCACACTCTGGGAGGCAGGTTTCAGTGCACATGCAGGCGATGAATCCCAGAATCAAGCTGGTAGGCAGATGTGTGCAGGCATGCACTTTGACCCACATATATTCACTCTCATGCTGTAGATAAGTCTGGCCTCTCTCTCCCTTTCTCACCCCAGTAGGCTGTTGTGGCTCTCTAGTAATGCTGCAGCTGCTTCACATACTCGTGTGGCTTTTTTGGCATTCTAGGAACTAATGAAAATGCTCAGACTGCCTGGTAATCTGTCATACTGCGAGGCCACAAAACACATACACACACATGCACTTTCTTTGTGGGACAGACAGATTTTAAAGTCATGTGACATTTGGTCAGATCGTCTGTATCAATGATCTTTTTACCTGCCTCAAGTAAACCAGATGCAAAGAAGCTCAGGCATATTTAATGGTGCAGCTTTATGCTAAAATCACTAAATGTTTTTCATCAGTCTACACTCGGCTCCTCGTGATGACAAAAGTGAAAACAGAAGTTTAGAAATTGATCAAAAGGAAAAACTAATACTGCATTGACACAAGTATTCAGACTCTTTGCTGTGTGTTTGTATTTGTAGCTAATTATTGCACTTCCTTTCTTGTGTGTGCTTTATCCTTATGGGCCACTGTAGTTTACACGGTGTAGCAGGTTAATATCTAACCAGACACACACAGTATGGAGCTAACAGACTCAAGTGAGACCGCAGGCAGAGCGACAGATGACAAGACTGGGAGAGGAGGAGTAATGGCAAAGATGGATAAGGATAGATTTATGAATCATGGCTTATCTATTTTTTGATAAGTGATAGAATGATGAAGTGATGTACAGCGATAGTGAGATGGAGCGGTGATGGTTAGATCAGGAGATCGAAGATCTGGCAGTGAATGTAAGTGTGACTGAGCTGATGGTCTTGTCAGGGCTTTGTTCATCTTTTTCCTCTTCTCAACTGCTCTTTCTCTGCCTCCTTTCTTTTACTCTCCTCACACTATTCTTTGATATGTTTGTGCTGATATCACCAGCTTTGGGCTTAAATGGTTTACCTGTACAAGCCTCTGTGGTCAGGCAAAGTCAGCAGTAGGGGTCCTTATTAAACACAGCATCAGAGCAGATTTGATGCATTTGCAGTATAACAGGATGCTTAGATAACTGGTATAAAATGTATTGATTGTCTAGTGGAGAATAATAAAATGTTAAGGAACTGAACTTTAGAAGAACTGAGAGAAAGTGGTAGTTTATACAGACAAGAGATGAAACTGATTTAACACACCAGAGTGGTGAGCAGCACCACGAGGTCTGATGTCTTAGCTCCTTCCCTTGAAAAACAATGGCTCACATAGGTGCAAAGCAACAGATGAGCAGAGATCATGTGTAGTAGAGGGTCATTGTGTCAGAAATGACAGTCCAGTCGTCGCTACATGTGACCACAGCTGGTGCCAAACTACTCATTTTCTTAAAAAGTCTCAAACTGTCAAAACTTTATTTAAAATATCAAAGTGGATGTGTAATGAAAAGAAAAATTGCAGCTATTTTTTTGCAGTTTTAACTTGCTCCCTCCCGCAACTCCATTGCAAAACAGAACAATAAACAAACAAAAGGAAAAACACAGCATGTGTAGCAGTTTTTTAGAAAAGCTGCCATGAAATCTAACGAATCAATCACAATCAAATCAGGTAACAAACAAGTCCATGAAATCTTAGAGCAATTAAATTACTCAAAGTGTTGCTTGTATTAAAACAAAAAGTAAATTGAGGATCAAAAGTATGAGTTGAGGCAGTTTACCCTCTGTTCCCCTCTCTTCCCCATCTCCATCCGTTGTTTTTTCTAGTATTAACTATGTTTGTCCTCATCTCTCTTTCCATTTTCCTCTTTTCTGTTGGCTCTTTTTCTGTCTTCACCTCTACATCTCACCTTCTCCCTACCTCTCCTCCTTTCCCTTCTACCTTCCTCTCCTCTTTTCACTTTAGTTGAGCTGGCGGCGCAGACACATTTTTCTTTTTTGTGAATAATGACATCATCGCCAAAAATTGTTGGAGAGGAAAAGGGCTTCGGGCCCCGTCTGGCTCTGACAACACTCCTCTTCCACATTTGCTTCTCTTCTGGGACATGTTTGGCAGCTGCGGCATGATTTTCAGTAAAGCATTGTGATGGACGGTGAAGAGGTCATTATGGTTCGATGCTGTTTGTTTTGTGCCTCTTCTTACCAGAACACTGCAGAGGAGACGCATTGTCTCCCTGTCCTGCCAACTTTCTGTTCTTGTCCTTTGCTTCCCCAATTTCGCTTCCTTGCTCTCCTCTTCTTCTCTTTCATTTTTCATTCTTTCTTTATCTCTGCACCTTCAGCCCTTCCCAGATAATTTTTCTCTTTTTCCTGACTTATCCTTTTTCTTGTCCTCTCGTCTGACCATCTGTCCTCCCCTCTCTCTATTTAGTTTTATCACTCTCTCCCCTCCTCTATTCCTTCCTCTCTGTCCCTCTGCTTCACCGTGGTTTTTCTGGGGCCTAGTGGAAGTAATTAGCCATTGCATAACACTGCCTATGTGCAGACAGTGAATGGGGCTTTGGCAGCGGCTCGACTTCCTGGGTCCCTACTGACAGCGTTGAGCTGGAGAGGAAAATAATTACACACAAACATGAGGAGATCTGTGCCTTTTCACAGAATGAAAGAAATGAGATAGCGGGTATTGCTTCATTTTATCCCCTCGGACCAGTGGCCGAGTTGGTGAATGTGAACCCGTTGTTTGTGGTTTGGCTGAACACACTGGCTTTGTGAGCAGTGTGTAACGCTGCGGTCAGGGATAGCGTCACACAGAGAGAGTCCTCACCAGAGCGGTCTGTGTACTGCTGAACAAAATGATTGATTATGTCGGTTTTTAAGAAAGTACTTTTTGGAAACATTGTTCAACTGCTTGGTCAGCATCCAGACATTCTACAGAGTCGAACTATTTAAAGTTAACATTTGCTTGACAAAATTTAGGAATCCATGGGAATTATCAGATGTGAAGCTTGATATGGAGATTGCAGGATAATGGGATACAGTATGCGATGCAGTGTCTGCGGATCACGTTTCTGGCAGCTATGCAGAACTCTGGTCGGACATGCTATGTAAAACCTTTGGTCGACAAGCTTTAAGCCCTGCTCAGAGGGGATGGATGGTGCAAACAGCGAGGGAGGATGGAGAGAGAGTGTTGACAGTGCATTCACTGTAGTAACCTGGCTGCTGTAAATCCACATGTACATGTTGTCCGTGTCAGATCAGATTGACAGCGCAGTGAGAGAAGGACAGGCTGGTGGAGCTCCTATTCATAGCTATTATCAAATGTTCAGTAGTGGAAACCGACGTGCATATATCGACTTCTACAGGCCACTTTGTTTCAGTTCAATTCAGTTTCATTTGCATAGTGCCAAATCACAACAAAAGTCATCTCAGGGTGCTTTTCAAAGTAAGATCTTATTATTATTATTATTATAGAGGAAAACTCAACAAATCCCCTTGAGCAGAACTTGGTGACAGCAGGGAGGAAAAACTCCCTTTAATGGAAGAAACCTCTGACACACCCCAGCTCTTGGTGGGCGGTTGATGTGGCTGGTGACTGCTCATCGGTAACGTAGAGCTCCAGACCCAGGGCTACCTGCAGAAGGTAAATACTTGGAGGCATCTCTCCATGTCATGATCTCTCCTTGCATCCAGCCACCCTGCTCGACTGCTGTCCCTGTCTTAACCCTGTTGTCATGCATGTGCAAACTTGACAACACTGATTAAAAGCCCACTCACAATACATGGCTGAGAAATGATTAAGGTAACCAGGTTTACATGACAGGGAGGATATCAGCTGGAGAAAAGAGGCTGTATACTGGTTACATAAGTGCACCCGATATTCACAACATCCTCCATCCATTATCTATACTGCTTATCTTGAAGAAGGCTGCACGGTACTGGAGCAGTTTGAAGGATATTTTTGAAGATGCCACCTGCAGATGTGCTGAGTCTTCTAGCACAAGTACTAGAAGCATACCTGCATAGATAATATAGCAACTCTATTTCAACTGTTTTACATGTGTTAGGACAAGCTGACGCCTGCCAACTGCATTCATGTCATTTCAAACTACTGAGGGAACATTGTATAATTTGTTGAGACTCTTTTGTACATCCTGGACTTGTAAGAGCTGTGTACTTTGCATGTTCAGACGGGTTAAATGTTGTAATTGCCCTGGACCTTCGCCCAGTAAATCTTGTTGAGCTGGAAAGGGGATGTGAATATGTCACGCTTTGCATTCAGCTGTAGGAAGGAAGTGCAAACCATCGCAGTCTGAATGGATGCATTCCTATGAGACATTATGTCAAACTAGCTGTTATTGATTAGTTGCTTGCACACGCTATTGTTCAACACCCATGTGTGCAGACATACTGTAGAGACACACTCAGTGGGTCAGAAGGCTAATCGGCCACTAATAACTCAGTGACTTTCTCTCTCTCTCTCTCTCTCTCACACACAAACACACACGGATGATGGATTGAAGAGAGCCTGAGGGCAGTGTGATGGTAGAGAGATGGAGGGAGGGACAAATAGCAGGCGAGTGAAGATGGAGCACAGTCAAAATGTCATGTATTTAAAGCTTAATAACTATGGGGGATATTTACTAAGGTTTTGTGGCTCACTTTTTGGTGCTAAGCAGTGAAATTCCATGTGTTCATATTTACTAAGGAGGAATTTGCGCTCAAATGCAATATTAAGGCGTTCCTGTTCAGGGATGCAAAAGTCAGGAAGGAGAGAATGGAAATTTATACAAATACCCTCAGCACCTGGTTTACCACCGCTGTGACAGCAAGAACTGTGGCTGAAATTTAACATCAGAGGAAAGCAGGTGTAAAATTTGCCACACTGCTCTCAGTGGGCCTTCAGACTGATCTGGTAAAATCGCAACTCCCTGCTGTGTTTAATGCAAGGGGCTGCATTGGTCGGGTGGTGAGGGGTTACAGGGGGAGTGTTGTAGATGTGTACAGTACAGCCACATTTTGATGAGTCAGTGTGAGTGGCTTCATTCACATTCCCACCTGCGAGTTTCCGTTGTGTTTTGGTTAGCCACAGGGTTGTCATTTCGCCAGAGCCTCCTGCTGTGCCTGTGCCGGCTGCAGTGAACACAGTCGCCCAAGAAATGACTGAAGAAGCCTGCATTTTTCACACCTTTGAAACTCAGACTGAACTCGGCCTTAGTCATCTGAGATCTTGTTTGAGCTGAGAACACGTTTGAAGAGGGAGGGAGTGTTTGTAAATCCCATCGCTCTCCACAGGAGAATGTGAGGGACCTTTAATAAGGTCAAGGCATGCTTCAGTTACTGAACAAATAAAAGATGATTTGACTGGCAGGTGATGATGTGACTGCAGCTCCAAAATGCATTTGTTGATTTCTTCAACTATATTAATGTTCAGTCACTGTGAACTTGTTCTACACTTCTTCTCAGTCCACACGTGTACAGCAGCCTTCAGGCAGCAGATCTGGAGTGGAGGTGTAATCACATTAACACAGTGCGGCTGTTCTCATTTACATCATCAGCGCTTGTAAATATACAGCTAAATTGAAAATTTGCACACCTGACAATTTGCGACAGGTTTAGTAAACACCTCCTTATATGTTGACATTTGTATCCAAGGCTCTTGGCATATTGGAGTTTAATAAAGTCTATATGTTTGGTTGTATGACTAAAATAGCTTTTTCAAATTAGCACTTTTCATTGTGAATGAGGACAAAAGTTGGTTAGATGACTGTAGCGCAAAACTTCCTGACTATTATTAACTGCATGTACATGCTGTCATTTATTCTAAGTGTGTGTATGTGTCAGTATGTCCATGACGACATCTGGAAATTCTCAAGATTCTTCATCAGAAGATAATATGAGAATAATTATAATAGAAACATGTTTGTGTGTATATATATATATATGTTTGCTGGACGTCTACCATACTGTGGTTCTTAAGAAATGACAGCAGTTAAATGGCTGAATGAACAACTAACAGGCTGGTTTGCATGTACATGTACCATGTGTTGACCCTTTGCTCTGGGAGTTGCTGTCTGTACGGATGAGTTGCAGACTGAACAGGCTGGATGAATGGAAGACTTTTCAGTGTATGAATTAATGATTTACAGTGTGGTTGAAGGAACTGCACTGACTACAGCAGTGTCATTACTCCTTTGTACCGCAAACTCCATATGGAAGAGTTATCCACAGAATGACCAAAGTACACATTTTTATTGCTTTTAGAAAAACACACTAAAAACAAATGGAGCAGATTTTTAGTTTACTGAAGTGGGACTTTTGAATATCTGCTCTTTTGGCGTGTTTCTTAGTGCACTGTAGGCCTACTGTTCTTCTTCTTTATCTTCATCATCTTCTACTTCTTTTGACTGCTCCCCAGGTTTGGGGGACTACCACAGTACTACTGCTATACTAGATTATTTGGGATATTACATTGTCATGCTGGCGTCGGTGAGTCTGTCTGAATGACACATTTTTTTGAGCATGGTGACAATAAAAATGCTTAGCAGAAACTTAATACTTACACCACAGGTACCCCATATGGAGTACAAGATCTAATTTAATCTTGGTGTGCCCTGCTGCATATATTTGCATATTAATTAGGTAAAACAGATTTAGTTTTTAGCATTCTTGATGACAAACTACAAGTACTATGAACATATGTGATCTTTTGTTATGGAGGTCATGGTGGAACATAAGGCAGTCCAAGCGGCTCTTGGACTATACTTCATTTTGTATTATTTACTGTACTATTTACATTGTGTATACAGGTTTTCCTGGTTAAGCTCATTACTCCCTATGTAATACTCTCCTCTTTACTCTTTTTTAACTTTTATTCTTTTGCACTATGTGTATATGTTTACTGGATCAGTCACAGCTTTGTACTTCTTATGAGAACTTAATATTGACCTTTCACTCGTGATATTACTTAGTATTATGTATTGAAAGAAGACCACATAAGGCAAAAAGTTCACACTGAATTTGAACACAGTTAAATGTTGGAAAGTAAATGTAGTAAATAGTGATTATGGACACAGCATCAGTGTTTGGTGCTTTGTTATGGAGATTTTTGCTACAGTAAAACGCTGACAGACTGATGTGATAACTTACAGACTCGATTGCTTGATTCATACAAAGTGGGTTCTTTGGTTTGAATGGCAGCCAGACTCGATGGATGAGCACATGGGTGTTTACTGAATTGACTGAAGAGATGAGATAATGGCTTGTTAACTGGGGCGACCACTTGGATGAGTGACTTACTGACTTGTTGATGGACAGTTTGGGTTTGTACAAAAGCCAGATTCACCCACATGAACTCACCACCTCATTGTTATGAGGGGTCAGTGGGTGTATTTCTCACCACAGGCTGATTTGGTTGCTTTTGGCTGGACGGGCGAGTGAATATGAGAACCGCATTTTTAAAAGTATAGGCTAAGGAGCCAAACCGGGCTCTTGTGCATGTATCTGGTAGATCTCCATGACAAATCTAATAACATATTATAGTGAGAAAAAGCTTTTGATCTCTTTCATGGGGTAATAGGCTTAATACACTTCCCAGTGTTGCGGCAGGGGAACCACAATGGCAAATGAAGCAACATAATACATTTCATTTCACTGAGTCACTGGGTGCATCTTTCACCGCACTTAATGGAGATGAGCTTTCTGACGGAGACTTTTCTGGTTGATTAAGTCAGTGACTGGCTGTGCGACTGGCCAGGTTACTGGCTGACAGGATGATTGACCGACTTGTTGGCTGACCCACTGATAGAACCGGTGGCCACTTGAATCTGTGTCTATCCAAGCACAAATTCTCCACCACTTGACTTGGTCAATGAGGCTGTTGCTTACCACATTTCAGGCTTTCTGCCTGACTGACTGGCTGGACAACTGCAGTGACCGCATGCCTGGGCGACTTGCTTGTCGACTGCTTGGCAAAACAGCCATTTTCCTGACTGATCTAATGGATGAGTTTAGGGTCAGTGAATGAATGTAAGAACATTCTTTGGCCTTTCATCACCCTAGTATGCTGTTGGGTCAATAACTGCTTTATTAATACTATAAAGTAATTGCTGCCTTGTTTGCTGATTGACTGGCTTGCTAATGTGACATCTGGCAGTCTGAGTCAACTTTCTTCCTGCACTGTTGGCCCATATCCAACCAAAAAGCACAATGACTGTTTAAATGGTCTATCTTTGACCACATTTTTATGTCATCTGTCTGGCTGCATTTAGTGACTGGTGGGTTTGCCCCCACTGAACTGACAGATGCTTCAGAAACGGCGGGCTGATTGAACGACTGGTTGCCTGCCCAGTTGGCAGGCTGACTCTCTGACCACAATGAGTAAGCGTTGTCCAGGACTGAGCCGGGCTTCTGGTTCCAGCGGGTGAGTCAGGTTCCAGCTGAACCCATTCGCCTCTGTGGATTGCAGGCAGAGACTGACGCCAGCCTGAGGACCCCGAAAAATGTAAACGTTTTACCTCCAAACAATAGTTTTAACCTGCTGAGTTGTGGGTGTTAATAACCTGCCAAAACCTAAATGTGTTGGCACGTGTCCACTCCACATTCCAGAGATTCAGCTGGCAGATTTTGGTTTGTTTATGCTTATATAACCAGGGTACTGTTATTAAGTGCCGCTGGGGAAAAAAATGAAAAACAAACAAACTAATTTGGAGGCTTGACCGAAAAAGCAGCCAGTAGCTGATGTATGTGGAGTGAAAGGTATGAAAATGAGAACTGGTCCGTGTTGATAAATGAGTTCAGCTTTCTTAAATTACATTTGGGAGAAAGAAAATGTTCTGTGTGTGTGTTCTAAAGCAGTTCATACCCAGCATGTGTGGCTGTGGTGTTTACTGCGGGCTAGCCTCAGGCTACGTGTGAGTTGATTTTGTGTGCGTTAGTGTGTATGCTTGTTCCCCACATGGATGTCATGTGATTACCCAACAGCCCCGTGTGGGAGTCTGGACTGTGTGTGTTTAGGCGCCTGCATTCGCTGATCTATGTGTGTGTATCTCTGGTGTGATTCATGTGAGTTATCCCTTGGGTATTTTTTCTGAAACACTGATGCATCTCACATGGGAGTATCATCCACCGCTTCTCTCGCTGCTGCACTTTTTTTTTTTTTTTTTTTTAAATTTAGACACACACCCACACAAACACACATATTTACTGGACATCCATATCCACTTCTCTCTTCATCTGCATATGTGGCACCAGTAGTTCTTCTGTGGTATGGCAGATCAAAGCACTTTGCCTTCTGCACTGTGCGTTTAGCAACATCTGGACCACGCCAGGCAGCCTTTTACCAGTCTACCATCTGCCAGATTCTTTTGCCTGGTGTGTGAAATGGAGACAGTGAAAGGGTGAGACACAGGAGAAGATGGCACTGTCGATAGTGAAGTTCCCCTTCTGTCTTTCTCCCACTGGTCCATTTTGTTCGTTTGTGTGCATGCTCAATTTACTAACCCCACTGACAGCTCACGTGTCAAGCAGCAGTTGACACTGACACTCCCTTTGTGTCTTATTTTTGTTTCTTCCTCTCTGGGTCTCAGCTTCTGTCCCTCCACCAGCGCCTTCAGCCTGGTTGCCAAGGTAAGGCCATTGATATTAATGGCCACATAAGGGAGGTTGGTGCACCCTGGCTAGCCACTTAAATCCAACTGCCTGCGGGACAGTAAACACTATTACTGCTGCTTTGCCTCCCAGTGGAGCCCAGGGGCCCAGGGCTCACATAAAATCTCTTCCCATGGATGGTTGGTTTGAAAAAAGCTAGATAAACTGACAGATGGATAGATGCAGACTGACACGACTGTGTCTGATCATGTGGCTTACTTGCCATTTATTTAAATGGCAGCGACTTCAGGAGAGAAACCAGCTGTGCAGAGGTCTCTCAGGCAAACACTGATCTGATTTCAGTGTTGACAGCAGAGACGCAGTATACAGAAAGGTTTGTCTGTGTTTTTCTGGTAAATATCGTTCAAATGCAGTCAGGGTTTTCTCCAGGTGCTTTTCCTTCAGCCTCAGTGTGAAACACAGACCTAAACATTTTAGCCCATCATTTATAAGCAGCAATTTAGTTTTTGATTTGGCACAAAAGCGGGGAAGCAGCAGGTTCCACTAACAGAACATGGTAACTTGTTAAGCAGAAGAATCTGAGACATACTGAAGTGTCTGTTGAATTTCGGCCTTGGAAAAAGGATTCCTCACTCCTGTTCGGCTACAGAGGATCTCAAACATGCTGTATCCTCTAAAGATCAAACTACAAATATAGTTCTTTCTGGGGAGTGTGTTAACGTGCTACAGCTGATTACCGAAAGATCTTTAAAATTCCCAAACGAGAGTCAACCACCACAGTTTAACCAGTACGATTATGCACCCCATTCACCCTAATGCCTCAACAAATTAAAACTGTTCAACAGCAAAAGCATGAAATGATCTGCCCTGGACAAGAGCACTGGTTTCACCTGCATGTAGTGTCACATACCTCAGTCAGTCAATCTGATCCAGCAGAGACAACAGCTCTGGAGAAAACATTCATTCACTTCAGGACTTCGACGATCCTTTGTAAACTTTTTAGAGTTGATTAGAGTGTGGGCTTAAATTTCCTGGACTTGAACGTGCACTACCACTGTTTCCTGAACTATATGGATGAGAAGGGACTCATCTTCTGGTGTTGACACCTGGTGAGTGAACAGCTGAACCACTAAGGCAAACCTGTGTCGATGCATCATTTGATGGAGGCATTTCAATGAGAGACAAAAGACAAGGTGTCACTTGGAGGGGGTTGGAGGGCAGCTGCAGGATCCTACTGAATGTATGGGATGGCTTTTTTATGGACTTGTTTTCATGAATGAAGTGTTAGTCAAATTTGGCCAAACAAGTGATAGTGCCTCAAATGATTTCACTAATGAACCAATTAACATATTGAATGATGTCATCTGTCCCTCATGCCCGCATCTCCCCCAGAAACAGCACTGACATGCTCTTATCTAACAGTAGAGTCAGGTCCGCTCGGCGTGACCTGACTTTCTTTCTTTTTTTCTCTCCTGCGCTCCCTTTTTTGTTTGTTTGTTGTCATGTTTTTATTCCATTAAACCACCTTTTTTGTACTAGCACCTGGGTCAGCCATCTTGAGTCCAACCCCAGTTCTCCCTCACCCTCCAGGTGAGGGGGACTAAACCTTAACAGGTAGACAGTGTTAGACGCCCATCTGAATGACACTGCACTGTCTCACTCTCATTTCACTGGGACACGGATAAACAAAAATAAGAAAGAAGTGAAAATGGAGGAAGAGGAAATAATGGAGACACTGAGGGAGAAAGCCAGACTGGGAGGGAGATAAATGGAGGAAGGAGCAAGAGGCAAAATGCAGAGATATGTGAGGATGGCGCGAATTATCCAGAGGATGCAGTATAGAGACAGTGTGGGGAGGAGGGATGTTGATGCTGGAGGAACTGAGGGAATAAGTAAACAAACGGGTAGATGAGGCGGTTGAGTGGAGCGGTGCACCGACTGTAGATCTGCAGGGAATGACAACAAGCAGGGAAGAGAGTGATGGACACACAACAGAGCTTTGCCATCGCTTTGGCAAATAATATAAGTACTCTCATTTGTCTCTCCTCTCCCCATGTTACCTATCCGCTGTGTTCTGTGTATGTGGCTTTAATCGAAGCTTTTGGGCACAGAATTAAAGCAAGTGGGAATGCACCTCTCAGGAGCAGACGTGAAGCACTGTGCCCTTCTAACGCAGACGAAATTGAAAGAAAGCTCATCAGAGCAGTCGAGCAGCAAGAGAGGAGGATTTTTAAAATTGCAATGTCAACTGAGAACATACAGAGCTGATAGATTTTCCACTGCAATAAGAAAGGCCTTAGCTCTGACTTGTCTCTGTTGTTATTGTGTTAAAGAATAATCACAGAATTAGTTTTTTCCCCACTTTTGACAGTCCTGGCATTACCTGGGCTGCATGAAATGTTTGGTCTTTAAAATATGAGAATATGGTTAAAAGTTCTTTGCTGAAGTCCAAGTCGACCTCTTTAGTATGCTGGTTTTGGCCAGCAGTCCAAATCCCTGAGATATTTCATTAATTAGCACATAAAAGATTGAAATGCAGAAAAGCCTTGCAGTTCAGAAGCTGGAACAACATTTGATATTTTTGCTGGAATAATTACTTGAATTAATTACCATAATAGTTGCTAATTCATTTCACGCATATAGCCAGATTGTTTTAGCTCTGTTTACTATAAAGACAGAAAGGGAGCTATATAAGCTGAACTACTTTTAAAAGCAAACTTGATTTTTAGTCCCCAGACTCTAGTCTAAAGGTGCAAACACACTGGATGACTATCTGAAACCTTCTAGGACTCGAGAGGCCAGTGTTCAGAATGAGTTTTAAGGGTGTGAAAAAACACAGCCCTTTCTATTTGTTTTCATGGGGGATTGGGTTTACTCCAGCCAGCACTGGCACCACAGGGGGCTCCGGCAAAATGATGTGGTGGAAAAAGTCTAATCTGGTTCGACTTTTGCCACACCAGATGGTGACATCATCTGGCAAAGGCACAGCGTTGGCCAATCATGTACGGGGGATGGTCAGAACGTGGACGCCCACAGGAAGAAGAAGAAGAAGAAGTTTATTTACTGTATGTCTCCCTTTGGTGACATGACATCATCAGTCGCCAGTGTCAGTTGCAAATTTTAAAAAAATGTTATGGGAACGACTGGCAGCAGCTGGTTCTTAAGACCTAAGATTTCAATCTTTACATGTCACACATTACACAATTTTATCTGCTGACTGTCAAAAAAGACCGACCCAGACTGAGTCTAGACTCAGCAGGGTCCCGTCAGTCGTCATGTCCAAATACATTCATAATCAGTGCAGCAATCTTTAGGTGTGTGGTTGATGAGCTGAGAAACATAACAAACCCATCCTGGGATTTGGAACTGTGGGCTGTTTTTCTCCAAGTTTCCAATAAGAAAGGGGTGTTTGTGTCTCTGTGTGCGACAGAGCTGAGCATGTTTTAAGCAGGCGCTGTCATCTGGAGAGCTGCTGCTGCTGGTGGTGGTGGTGGTGGTGGTGGGCTGTTTTTGAAGTGCTGGTGGGCTTACTGGAAGTGTGTCAGACAGGAGAGGAATGCAGGAAAAGGGTGGGAGTTTGTGTGAGATGTATGGAGACGGCACTGGGGTAGCCCCTCGCTCTTGATGTGTAGATACTGTATGTGTAGTATGTGAGTTTGGACATGTCAATGTATACGTGCATGCGTTCCCAAAGTTTCTTTGCTTCCACCCATTATTCCAGCCCCCCTTGTGTCATTTTGAAAGCCCGCAGGGGTTTCCCACAGTGAAAGCTGACACTGGGCTGCTTAGATAGAGCAATATCTTCAAAGGAAAAACACAACTGTGACTTTTGGAATAAATAGAATAGCGTGGAAAGTGTAGGTTTCCATGTTAAAATTCATGTGTAAACATGAAACATGACTCAAATGAGTTTTCCCATGACAACAGCGATTAAATTAACATCTTACAACATCCAAGGTCATTTCTACAGTCCCCTGGGGGAAATTAGTTTCACAGTCACAGGAAGAAAAGGAAGACCCACACCACAACAAATGATATCAGTCCCATTTACAATTTGGTACAGCATGTAAACATCCTGGTCTCCCCTGGGCCTGTACAAAAAAGATAAATAAAAAGACATTTGAGATAGTGAGATAATGAGTGATGTGTTAAAAGCCAGTAGTGATCAGTCGTAGCGCCTGTAATTTAGATTTCGTCCCTCTTACTTGAAATGTGAAGCATTACAGAAAATGAAAGCTTCTACAGATTATTAGCAGATCATTCCTCATCATGTTTTTCCAGAAGCTCGAGTGTCTGAGAAATGACTTTCCTTGTGAACCTGCTGAATATAATATTACCTTTACATGAGTGGAATTCAAGAGGTTAAAACTGTCCAGTCCTTAATGTGCAGTGTGTGAGATTTAGTGACATCTAGCAAAGCTAAACAGTCCTCACAGCCATTTCACAGTGATTACCATAAATATAGGACAAG
Source organism: Monopterus albus (assembly GCF_001952655.1). Taxonomy (NCBI): domain Eukaryota; kingdom Metazoa; phylum Chordata; class Actinopteri; order Synbranchiformes; family Synbranchidae; genus Monopterus; species Monopterus albus. The sequence goes on from NW_018127999.1 coordinate 860,543, forward strand.
CTGCGCACTCAGAAATCAAGTGTGGCTGACTTCACCAAGCAAAAGCTAATGGTTCCTCACTTGAACACAATGGGTTACTCAGCAGTGGTATTGTTCTAGCTAAAGCTATCAAACAAAAACTTTAATTTAGGTTAGCGTTATTAAATTACCTTTCCAGCAGAAAATAGGCAACTTTGGCATCATTCTGGAAACATTTGTTCCTCATGAAGAATTTCCATCTAGGACGGGCCACACCAATGTTTATCCTCATCTTGTGCCGTTGCCTATCCTGTTTCTTCGTGTCTTTTCTTTTTTGGTGATGGGGAATCACGCTGTCTTCCTTCTTCTTGTGTTAAAGTGTAACTGTCATCCTCCATTTGTTCAAATTACTGTATAGTCCTTAAACTCACCTCAGTGCTTCCTCTTGTTTCTAATGTTACTTCTTCTTTGTCTTCCAAGCGTCTCCAAATCCAAGCCAGTCTCCGAGTAGAAAACCCTGTGTTTCACAGATTCTGGGATTCTTCTCGTGTCAAAGGGAACTTGGATCTCTTAATCGGTTATTACAGCTCTGGCTGCTGATGTTCAGGCAGCTGTGAAATTTTTATAAAGGAAAGTTTGCCAATGTGTTTTCCTCCTCCAAGTGATTTCTTTTTTTAATGCGCCCTCCAACTAACCTCCAAACTTCAGCCACATGCATCCCACATTTTACTACATGTTTCATCAACCCCCCTCCTACCCTTTAACCACAGGCCAGGTGTATGTGTGTATGTCGGTGTGTGTGTGTGTGTGTGTGGCAACTACAGAGAAGGAGTTGAGGTGCTAACAGAAAACTGCCTTTCAAACATATGGCTGTGAGTGCACTGTGGTCTCTTTTGTAATTAACAAGGGAGGAAGGTTAATGAGGAGCTGACATTAAAATAAAAGACAAAATTAAAGGGCTAAGAAAAGCCACACATTTTTTAAACAGATAATGTGACCTGTGTTAAAACGTCATCAGTGGGATGGCACAGCAGTATCATACTGAAAGGTAATTGTAATGTTTTGTCTGCCCCATTTACAAACATGCATGATATTAGAGAAATGCAGTCCAGTACTAGCCAGTTAATGAGACTTAATGTCCTTTAGATAATGTGGATGTAACAATAGTTGTAATTGTGCAATATTGCTATGGGATTGGTATCTATCATAATGCTATTTCACTAGTATAACTGTGTTCAGGTTGCAAATTTGAAATGGATATAGTGGATGCTCCATCATCATGTTTTAGAGCAGCTGTGTGGAAGCATTTAAGTTTTCATGTTTCAAATGGCACAGGTGGAAATGAAACAAACGAATACTGAACAATTTGCAAATACTGCTGGATAAAGGCAGTACTAGCCCTGTTTAGGACTGAGACAGTCCTGGATACATCTTGCAGAAGCAGCTGGGACATGGCTGAGACACTTTAATGGAGATGGGCAAACAAACTGGGCACACATGTGCAAAACCAACCACTTAGTAACCACCCTTAAAGTCTTTTCTCTTGAAAAGAAGACCACAATGTTAGAAAAGCACCTCCAGTAAAGAACAAATCTCAGCTTTATGTGGCCATGTAGTTTGCTGTCTTCTTCTCCTCATTCTGGTGCACCAAGCAGCAAATTGCTCTCTACTGCCTGCAGTAGAGAGCAGTGGTCCATTACCAGCCTTAACATCGCTATTACATAATGATCCATCCTTGTTGCCTTTTTTTGTTTCTATATTTTGTTGAGTGTAGCTAGCTCCAGTAGCTGCATTATGTACTGTAGGAAGACACCCTGTCCTCCGTCCTCCCTACTAAGCTCTGATTGGACGGCCATCATAGAAACAGGTGTCAGTAGGCACTGCACCACATAGATAACTGAATCGCTGAACAAGTCTAGATGCTATGCTGTAGCTAATTATAATCAAAAAGCTACAGTAGTAACATAACTGATTAATTACTGTGTCATTCTGTTTCCCGCCTCTACTGATAAAACAAAAAAGAGAAAAAGAGGAACCACTTCTGTCTTTGTTCTGTGAAGTACTGATTCAGATTCCTCAGTGGGACACAGAGTCAGGGTCACATACCTGACAGTGCATCAATGGCCCTGTCTGTTTATGGTAATTAAACTTAATGTGCTAATGATTTACAGATATTAAAATACTACGCTGAGCACCTTGAATGTAGCAGTTTGCAAGTTTGAGCTGTATTTTCTTGAGAAATGTTGATTTACCACAAAAAAAAAAAAAAAAAAAAAAACATTGGGGGGAAAAAATGTTGTGTTGGCAAAAAGACGAATTGCCTGCAGGGGAGCTGGAGGCTCTGCAGTGAAGCAGTTCTCAGAGTCGGGCAGCAGAGGCAGAGAGCTGGCCTATTAACTCTTGTCTTGAGGTGACACAGAGGAGCAGACATGGAGAGAGGTGGGAGTGGGTGCTCTCACTTCCTGCCTCCATCTCTCTCTCTACACCCTTGTCTTACTTGCAATTTCACTGGCTCTTTGCATTTTGTTTCTTGTAGAATTATATAGCACTGGGACACAAGTCAGACTGTGAGTGTGAATTTTGCTCTGGTGTCTTGCTGTGACAGTGTTCCTGTTTGGACCGCTATGTCTTGAACTTGTCCAGCTAGTATCAGATGCACTTCTTTCTTTCAGCATTGTCTGTCACTAGTCCTCTGGCCGAATGTCACTAAGAGCCTTATCTGTTCTGTTTTTAAGTTTTGTTTGCACTGACAACAATCTAAGAACCAAGTAAAGTTTCTGGTTGGTTTTGCTTACTGTTGTGTTTGGGAAATAAGAATTCTCCTGGTCAGCATCTGTCTTGCTCTTTTCTGCTCTTCTCCTTCACTCTCACCTCTGTCCTTCATGCCTTTTCTCCCTCCTTTCTCTCACCTTACTGTAGACAGGCTGATTGATAGCGTTCTCTGACAGACTGTGTTAGTATGTCTTTATCTTTGTGTACTTTAATGTGCACACTTGTCAATTTGTGTGTGAGTGGTCTGGAAAGTCGAGCCTAGAGGTTATTTATTTGCTGATTAGCGCTGTAGCTGTGTGTTGAAATGCAGAGCTCATGACTCTCTCTCCCACTTCAGTGTTTTTCTTCCTCTTCTGAAGAGTGTTGACAATGAACCAGTTCAGGAGAGTTTATTGCGGCTAATTGGTTGTGTACTCCTTCCCAGAAATGATCGCTCCCTCGTTTTCTCTTTTTCTCTATCTCTCACCACGCACGCACGCACGCACGTATGCACACACACACACACCCACACACACACACACACACACACGCTTGGGTCTAGCTTGACAACATGACAGCAAAACCACATCTCTCTCCCTGTTTGTCTCTCTCCCTCTGCCACCAACTGGTTTGTGTTAATATTCATGACCTGTATATGTTTCACAGAACTGAAAACACTTGACTGTCTGCTCCCATCACTTTCTCTCACTGTGTGTGGTTGGAGAGCGACAATTCTTCATTCTGTAACCCCACATTCTGTATTTATGCCCCCCCAATCTCCTCGGCTGTATTCAAGGCACCACTCTGGGCTTTGACAGTGAGAAGGAGGGAGTTTGGAGACTCTTCTGGCTGTTCTTCTGAAACACTAGATATAGCAGGATTATAAATCATAGAATAGATCAGATTAGATCTGATTAGATTAGGTTTGATTAAATCAGCCCTGTGGGGAAATCAGGCCTTTGCTGGAGCAGACAGCAGCCTGCAGCTAAAGAGCACAGCCAAAATAAAAGTGTGCAAATGAAAAGAGTGCAAATGGAAGTTTGAGGCTGTAGGGCAGCCTACATCTTTATGTGATAGGGGTGGTAGCTGGCTATCTATTGGTTTGGATGGTGACTAAAAGACTCAGATTAGCCAAATCTTGTCTCCAGGTTATTTTGGCATCTTATTTTTCTGTCTATCCATCTATCAATCCATCCATCCATCTGGCTACATTAAACTTTTGGCTGTTGTCTGGTTAATGCACTCTCTACAACCTGACCTGGTTAAATGGCAAAGAAGCAGATTCAGAACATAATCCCTTTTCCATCACCTGGTACCAGCTCAACTCAACTGTTCTACTCAACTCTACTCGCTTTTGGTACCAGGTGCTTTGTTTTCCCCCACAGTGTAGCTGGTTGTCACAGCGATGCTGCATGAAACCTCTATTAAGTTTTTGGCTCATGGTGTTGACATGGCAGACTCAAAGCTGTTATAATTTTCATCATGGGACTGTTATTGTTCCATTTTATTGTTTTGATAGCTGACCTATCATACCATGTACATATCAGATTGTTTCTCCACTCTGACCTTAATACAAAGCATCCCTGAATCCTGTCCCTGCCCAAGCAAAGAGCTTGGTGACTTGACACATACATACAAACATACAGTCTACATTGTCTTTGCTGTACCTGCTATAGCTTGTAGCCTTGCCTGTGTAAAAGATGGACAGCCTGACAGCTCCCAGAAGTGAAGCCATCGCAAGTTGATTGCCCCCTGGTGGCTGGTTGCAGTATAGATCATAAACTCTGAACTGAGCTAAAAACTCCAAGTACAAATAAAATACATTTTTTGCAGAGGTGATTTCTGTCATATTAGGTAGATATTATTATGCCGATGTGTGTACAAGTGGTCATATAGTATCTGGTAATTTAGTTTTTAATAAGTTATATGATGATATAACAAGGGGTGCGTTTTGAATGATTTGACAGATTTGATTGGCGTTCTCATATATCACTCAACTTCTGGTCACTAGTGCGCAGAATCTGGTTGCAAAATGCCAAAATTGTCACTGTATTTATGATATTTTGGATAGTGGAGGGAAGTGGTGACATGTCGTCCATATTTATATCCACTCAGTGTGCTATACCTGCTACCTGAGTGATTCATTTTTACAATATTTGATATCTTCTCCTTGTCTTGTTTTAAGGTTGGAAATATTAGTTTGTTTCTTGGATGTTAAGATATTTGCAAATCCTAAAAGCTGAAGAGTGGATGGGATAAATGAATTTCTGATGAGTAGATTTGATTCTGAATTAAAATTCAATAAAATGCTAATGCAACCTGAGGCCTCATGTGAGAAATCTTGGGGTAGTATTTGATGGTGCTCTTAAGCTGGACGAACAGATAAAGTCTGTAGTTAAAGCCAGTTTTTTTCAATTGAGACTTTTGGCTAAGGTTAAACACTTTCTTTCTTTTAGTGATTTTGAAAAGGCAATTCATGCCTTTATTAGCACTAGACTGGATTATTGTAATGCACTGTATACTGGCATTTCTCAAGCCTTAATGTCCCGATTACAGTTGGTCCAAAATGCAGCAGCTCGTCTTTTAACTAATACGCGGCGCCATGAGCATATCACTCCAGTCCTTGCCTCTCTACATTGGCTTCCTGTTCGTTTTCGGATTGATTTTAAATTGTTGATGTTTGTCTATAAGGCTGTACATGGTCTGGCACCTTCATATATTTCTGAGCTTGTGCGCTTTTATACTCCAGAAAGGACACTTAGGTCTTCGAACCAGTTGTTCCTGGAAGTGCCGAAGTCCAGACGGAAACATTGCGGGGACGGAAACATCTACTTTGTCAGTTCGGGCTCCTATACTGTGGAATGGTCTGCCACGGGAGATTAGATCTGCTCCGAACCTGTTTGTTTTTAAATTACTTCTTAAAACGCATTTGTATTCACGGGCCTTCGACAATTTTATTGATTGATGTATTTGTTTTGACTATGTATTTTTCTTGTCATTTTACTGTATAGATGTGTTTTATCTGGTCTTAGGTATCTTTATTATTATTATTATTGTATTCCTTGCTGTCAATCTGGTGTAGGAAGGGGATTATTTTGTGTATAATCAAGCACACATCCAGCATAGAGACACTACAGTACAGTAGACTGCATTTCTTGCTGGAGAAAACTGACTAATCCTCATCCCACAGCAGGTGAAAACCAATTTACACACACACACACACAGCATGTACAGAATGTAACTTTGATGGCATCATCTAAAGCAGGGTGGCATGTGAGGGGTAAAATAACCACCTTTTCTCTCTGTGACCATCTCTACCTCCTCTTACTGCCTTTTGCATTCCTTTATTTTACTCCCTCTCTCACTCCGTAGCCTCCTGTCTTTTCCCTTCCTTTCTGCTCTCTTATCTTTCAGGGAGCTTTTTAAAACAACTCCCACACATCTACTCTGATCTCTCTGACAAAAGCACACAAGCAAAACACATGCACACACAGACATATGGGTGCGCAATTTGCGATCCTTCTCATGCATGTAATGAGAGTCTGAGCCCCCAGAAACAAAATAGAGCTTGGTTATACATGCACACCTTTACACACAAAGACACACAATGCAGATGCATTTTGCTTTCAGAGAAACTTACATAAGCACTGACACCCTCTTATATTTCTAAACACTGCGATCATAAACACACACAGAAGAACAGAGGCTAGGCAGTGCTATCAGACCGAAAGCCTATCAGTGTTTTTTCACAAGACCTATTATTTGCTCTGCAGCCTGTTTTTCTGCAGCATTTTATTGGGTCTGTATCAGAGAACACCTTGGCTGTAATTTCAGCACGAGCCAGAGGGCAGCTAAAGCTGTCAAAATGTGGCACTGCAATCTTCTTGTTTTTATCATCCTCACACTGATCAGACAGCCAGGCCCATGTACCTCATCACACATCTTTTACAGTGCTATTGGATAAAAAGGAGCAAGTCGGTCAACTTGAAATAATCAATAAGTACTTTCATCATCTTAACAAGTCAAGGAGTTTAAGTATCTCGGGGTCTTGTTCATGAATGAGGGTAAAATTGAGTGTGAGCTTGACAGGCGGATAGGGGCAGCATCCGCAGTATTGTGAATGTTGTACCATCACATTCACATCGTGGTGAAGAAGGAGCTGAGCAAAGCTTTCAATTTACCAGTCAATCTACACTCCAACCCTCATCTATGGTCATGAGCTGTGGGCAGTGGCTGAGAGAATGGGATCGCGAATACAAGCCACTGAAATGAGTTTCCTTCACAGGGTGGCTGGACTTAGCCTTAGAGATAGGGTGCTGAGTTTGGACATTTGGAAGGGACTCGGAGTAGAATCATTGCTCCTTCACATCAAAATGAGCCAGTTGAGGTGGTTTATCAGGATGCATCCAGGGTGCCTCCCTTTGGAGGTCTTCTGGGCACGTCCAACTGGTCGGAGACCCTAGGGCAGACCCAGAACACTCTGGAGAGATTGCATACCTCATCTGGCCTGGGAATGCCTCGGAATCCTGCCGGAGGAGCTGGAACAGCCGGGGAGAGGGATGTCTGGACTTACCTTGATGAACCTGCTGCCACTGCGACCCGATCTCAGATAAGTGACTGACTTAGAGCTGCAACTGACCTAGAGCTGCCCGTGGCACAGGCTGGTCTGCCCACGGCGTTGGGTCTGGGCGCGGCTGTGGTGCTGCCATTTGGGTACGGCACCTCCCTCATATCTGGCGGAGCTCATTGGCTCTATCAGCGGTCTTGTTTTGGCGGGCTCTCACTGAGAGCTGGGTTGTAAGCAGTCCCGATGCGACTACCATCTGCTCTGGTTTGTAACATTACTGCTCCTCCAACTGGGCAATGAGATTGTTAATCTCCTGAAGCATTGTCATCGTCTCTGGAGATCCCTCTTCTGACACCATTTGTAGCCTCGGCTGGATAAAGACGGGTCGAAGACCAGAGCTTGTCTTTTTCTCTCTTATTTTCACCCCCCACACACATAACACCAACAGCAGTCTGAACACTAACACAACACAAAACCCTGCCAACCCATAACCATATACAGCCCGTCCTGAGGGGCATTCTGGGGGACCCCACCAAGTGTGTCTCCACCCCCAACACTACCAGTTATTTGATGATATTAACTGATTGACGGTCTGATGCTGTCACTCAGTTTCTGGTCACTACTGCACAGGATCTGGTTTTGAAATGCCAAGATGGCAGTCGCTGTATTCATGATAATGTGGATTCACGTGGTGACACGTCATCCATAATAATATACAGTCAGTGGTTTTAAATGAAATGAATCAGGGAGGAGTTTATGTTGACAGAGCCGCACAATGGTGTTATCTCTCATCAGTGTGTTTGTCCTGTTTGTCGCATCCATGTGTGTAAACACTGTTGCTGTCACTTTCTTTGTGTGTTTCTGTATCTCTGTTTTTGCACATGGTTCTGTTTGTTTTTCTGTCTATCCCTGTGTTTTTCTGTCTCCCACCACACATCCACACACACATCCACACACCCAGTGCCCCTTCCTGTGAGTATTGTGTAATCATTTATATAAGGAGGTACGGTATTAGTATTTCCGTCTAAAAGGAACATAGGGAACATAGCTGGGTGGCAGTCCTGCAGAACAGAGTGACTGTGGAAACTATTAGTTCCCAAACTGTTCACATCAGTGAGCTGCAAAACACACACTTTTTTCAGTGCTGTTTTATTTGTATATTGTTGTTGCAGTCTTTGAGGGCACTTAGTGGGTATTCATACTGTGATTACACCAGCTCATACATAATGACTTTAAGGTGAAGTAATGTGTTCCTGACTTTCCTAGAATTGGCTGCAACCCTCTTAAAGGGACAGTCCATCCCAGAATGACTGTTCTTACATACTCTTACACATCCCCCAGTGGGAAGTCCATTTATATGGCCACCATACACGTGACTGTGGTAATGGATTTCAGTCTTTCACTGCCTTTTGTTTAAACTATTGAAGTTAAAGGCATCTAGTTCCAAAAAAGGCACGAAGTGATAATCTAATTTCTCTTGAACAGCTTGTGCTGTAACCAGGCACTTGGCAGTTTCCTGCAAGTGAACACCCTGGAAAAGTTACCGTTTCTTCTTTCAGGAGATTTTAATTCAAATTTTGTGTTTTAAACATGCGGGCTATTAGCTTCAATGGCTTTAGAAATTATTGTGTGGTACCAGGCGTTTTATGTTTTTATTTTTTACCACAAGTAGCACTGTGATGCAGTGGATCTCCATTTTGTTACTGTCTTGCACATCTGCAAGGAAGCCCATGCATGTGTGCACAGTTCTGCCAGGGGTTATATTATACTGCTCAGCATTTAATGGTAGTAATTCTCCAACAAATATAGCAATGTGCCAAAGAAATAAAGTAGTAAGGTATGTTTCAAATTATTTTCAGGCTGTAAATTTTATTAAATGTCACTCATTTTATTTTTACTTTAGTACATTGCAAATGTTGAAGGTTTAATCTAAACAGATTAGGAAAGGGATTCAAAAGGACTGAGACTAGAAACTGGACTCAGATTTGATAACATGAACTCCAGCCCTACAGGTGGATATATGGTGAAACTTAGAAAGAGAACGCTGTGGAGGTGAGTTTCCTGTCTGTTCCCGCTTTTGCTTTTCATCTTTTTGAGTCTCCTGCCCCCCTCGCTGCCCATCTCTCACTCCTGTGCCTCTCTGGCTCCCAACTAACTGGGTGGAAAATATGAATGAAAACATTTGCCCCCCTCGTCTACCCCAACCCTGCTTCAGGCACAAGCACACTACCCATTGCTCTCTTTCTCACCCTCTCCTCTGCCCCCCCTTGCTTTTATTTTCCTCTTGATATCATAGGACTCGTCTCATTTGTTTAACATTGTTTGCACATTTCAGAAGACAGAATTGAAAGAAAGGAATGGGGGCATGAGTTCTGGTGTTTCGTTTTTTTTTTTTGTTTGTTTTACTGTTTATGTAACTGGGAGTTTGGAGAGGGGAGGAGGAGGGCAATCAGGGCGACACACTGAGAGTGGTGTGTGTTCTTCTGTGTGCATATCCTTGTGTGTTTGTGTCAAAATCTATTTAGGAATGTGTGTGGTCATGTGTGTTAGATTTTGCACATCTTTATTCCTAAGTCTTGAAAACATTTTTATGTGGTGTGTGTGTGTGTGTGTGTGTGTGTGCCTTTCAGTGTCTGTGTTCGGCAGCCTGCAGTGCTTTAGAGGAGTGGTGTTAATAAGTCTGAGTCATATCCATGACAACGGGCAGGCTGTACTGGCATCTGAACCACAGAACAAAATGACAGCTCACTGTGAAACACGGTGACACTGGCTTCCTGTGTACCAAACAATCCTCTTAACTCGATGAGTTATGAGAATGAGACATTGATTCTCTTGATCGTTGACCTAAAAGATGAACTTTATGCGCTCAGAATCTCAGTGATGAAGCATGTTCATCATTTACCTTTTGTAGTGATTTAATATGATTTTAATTTGGGAGTAATTCGAGCTTTGTGTCACATTGGGAGGTTGGCAAATTTACTCATTAGCTAAAATGAGATTTGGGCTGGAGGTTGCATTTTGTACAGTTTGTCCCACCCAGGTATCCGTACTTTACATAATCATTAGGATAATAAATGTTTGAGCATCCTTTTCACAGTATCATTTTAATCGGTTATATGGTCCTAACACAGATATAGACTTGACAATGGTGGCACAAGATGTTATATTCCTGGTTGTTATGGACAGATATTTTGAAGTGTGTACAAAAACATGACAGGTAAGGAGGTGGAGAAAGAGAGTGACAGTAAGCGAGACAGAAAGGCAGAAACAGAGTAGAGACGATAATGAAGCCACATTTTTCATTCATGAGTTCCTGCTTAAAATGCTAATTCTCCAGATTCTCATTTAAAAATGTTCGTTCTATCTTTAGTGCTCAGTGCTCATTACTGTGGTGCTTCTACACGCCACCTTCCAGAGATCAACTGTCAGTCAAACAACATGGGCAGCTCTGTTACATCCTGTCCTTGGTATTTCTCTTGAAAAAAAAGTTAGTTGTTCCTCCTTATTTAATCTCAGACACAAACCTGAGTTTCTGCTGGGAGAAAATGTGGTTTCCGTAGATACAGTATCTTGTATTTCAGTTATTAATATTTACAGTCTGTTCTGTCTCCTGCTGCTACTTGTTGCTCAGCTTTTTCCTACAGGGGTAATTAATGTTTTATTTAACGTGATCGTCTGATCAGATTTTCAGCAGCTTCACTAAGTGTTTGTAAAGTGTAAACGAGGAGGCAGCTTTAAACTAGTGCAGAGTCTATGTGGTGAGAGAGATATGCAATAAAGACGGGACTGAAACCTGCTTTACATGATCTGTGTTTCTGTTTCCGTGTGTGTGGTTTTTTTATCTGATTGCTATAAAAGCAACACAGGGTGAGTCATCTCTGAAAGGTCACTGTGTAAATGATGTTTGTGTGTTTGGGGAGGTGATTGATTTGGTTTACATGAATATGACATGAAGATGACTCATTGCTTCCAGGGATCACTGTACAAAAATTTATGTGTGTGTTTGAGAGACAGTTACATTATTTATTCCACATAAATATCACAAAGATGACTCTCTGTGCTAAGGGATTGCTGTGTGTGTGTTTTCCATATAAATATGACATGAAAATGATTCACTTCTCCAAAACATCACTGTAACAACTCACCAGTATGTGTGCTTGTGCATGTGTTTGTGTGTACACATCAGCAATTTATCTGTCTGGTTCTGCCAGTCCAGTTCCTTCTACTTTGTGGATGAACCTATGTATGTTTGTATATGTCAGTACTGATGACACATTGGTGAATGGGGTTTGAAGGCAGATGAAACAAGCTACAGAGTCTTTCTTATGTTTATTAAATGATGCATTTCATCTGATGGCAGTGCAACAAATGCCCATGTGGGAGCACTATTTCAGGAGATGCTCCTATGGGTCCTTTGAGAGGAAAGGGACAAATGACCTATATGGCTCGTATAGGTTGGAGGACTTGTTTCCACATTTTGGGGAATAATATGTTATCATTGTGCTCACAGATCGTTTGTGTGCTTCTATTGCCTTCGGTGAAAAATACCGTCCTAGCCATATTAAAACTGTTATGAAGATGGACAAGCATTTTTGTCAGTAGTTAACACACACACTCACAAACACACATCTCTTCCAGTACTCTGCAGGGCTGCCCCTGTGCACTGGGGTGGGTAACCCTGTTGCCCTGTTGGGTGCTGGCCTAATTCTCCCACTCCAGTCTGTGCGCTGGTACAGGAGTGAGTTTTAGAGTTGGTGGATTTCTATGGGTCACCCAAAGATAAGTGGCTGCTGGCACAGCTCACTCAGTCTCTCTCACACCATGACAGAGGTATTCCAAGAATGAGAGATTATTTCAAACACACACACACAGACAAAGTGTGTATTGTTCATACAGGAAAGTGACTGTATGCATGTGCCAAGAATGGTGCACAGTATATCAGTGGTTTAATCTTCTAATCCTCACCTTTAAGCTTGTCAAAGCATAGCAACTGATAGGTACAGATTATTGGGGTTTTAATTTATCCTTCAGACTCTACAGCGAGTCAGATTTCTGTCCCTGTGATTGTGCAGATAGATGCAGTGGCTGTGGTGCTGCTGTTGAGCAGATTTTACATTTACTCAACATAAAATGTATTTTGTATCACACTGGGAAATTCAGAAGGAGAATAGAGAATTTTGACTCTTTGCTTCTGTAACTAATAGCTGTCACTAATTTGGCTTTTTTGCACAACTTTTTGCCAGCTTGTAAGTGCTCAGACTTTTATGTTTTATTAACAATGTGCTATTTGCTTAATAAGGCTGATGTTAGCGAACAGCTCCAAAAATGTAATAATTTCTGATGTTCTTCTCATTGTGGAGTGCTGAACCTGCAAATGATGAAATTTTAATTGTGGCTCAAATTGTTAACAAAGCTGTCTTTGCATGTTTTGAAGAGGTGAAACATTTCACAAGCAATTACCAATATTTCCAGCTTAAATGACAGCTGCTACTGGCAAATTTAATCAGCTGGAGCTAATTAAGAGTATTTCTGTGAGTTGGTAAAAAAGACTTTTGCTAGGGTTTTGTGCTCTCAGACAGGCAGCTGGCAAATAGCAAGGTATATGTGGAATGTAAATGAAGGATAAGTGGCAGATTCTGAACATTAGGTCTTTTAGTTAAACTCTTGTTCAACCACATTCCTCATTTCCCTCCTTAATCCCTTCCACCTTACATCTCTTTCTTTACTCATTTGCTTCTTTAATCCCTAATCTTTCCTTTTTCTCAGTGTATTTCTCAGTTTCTTGCTTTTTACAGTATCAGTCATCCTCCCTCCTCTTTTTTTCCATTCAGCCTCATATATGTCTCCAACCTCATTTAGCAGGACGTCCTGTTCTTCTTGAATGATCTGTTAGAAGTTGATGTCTGTTTAAACTAGATGTGTCCTGTGTGGGCAGAGTCAGACGGAGCTCAGTCGCTGTCGTTCTGCCCACACTGGAAAGGTCTTATGTAAACATCATCCACTTCATCCCTCCTTGAGAAGACCGTATTATTGGTGTTGTATGAAAAGGAGAAAAGTGAGATTTAAACAGTGGGTAGAAACATGGGGATGAGGATAGAGAAGGAAGCCAAGCTGACTTTTTCTTACCTGACTTCATTGTTTCTCTTTATCTCTTGGTGTTTTCTATTTAGACCAAAGTGTAACTTTCTCTGCTTTGGTTTCATGCACTCCTTTCTCTTATAGTTTCTCTTAAATAATTGCCAGTTTAGTATGTGCACCCAGCTAATGCATTAAATCCTACCTTCATGATAAAAGTTTTAAGTTTTACATTTTTTATTGAAACTGTGTTAAAGGTGCAGATTCAGCTTTGTGCTCCTTTTGGAGGCTAATCACCTGATATCAAATATCTGCAGATGGAAAAAATATTAGCAACAACTGAGTGAATTACTTGAGCTGATATACATTTATTCATTTGCTTGTTTACTTACAGTTGAGATGGTTTTCCTGCCATCAAGTATTACTATTATTAACTAATAGTTACATACGTATCACACTATTTATGTACATACTTTGCAGGTTATAAATTGCTATATACCAAAAATCAACCTGTAATGCTAAATGGTGCACGATCATACAATGGAGGATATTTACTCAGGTTTTGCAGCTCATTTTTTGGCACTAAACAGTGAGATTACAAATTATAATTTGTGTCTTTGTCTCATGCAAAATGTATTTTAAGGTGTTCTCAAGAATCGAGAAGGAGGGAATGGAGGTTTATACAAATACCCTCAGCGCCTGATTTACCACCGCTGTGACAGAGGGAGCTGTAGCTGAAATGTGACATCAAGAGGAAGCAGGTGTAAAGTTTGCAGCCCTACTCTCAGTGCGGCAGCTGTCAGTCATCTGAGATCTCGACTGAGTTAAGAACGTGTTTAAGGAGGGAGAGGGTGTTTGTAAATCGTGCTGCTCTCCAGAGGAGTACGTGAAGGACTTTTACAGGCTTCAGGTCAAACCAGATTACAAATTATAATTTGTGTCTTTGTCTCATGCAAAATGTATTTTAAGGTGTTCTCAAGAATCGAGAAGGAGGGAATGGAGGTTTATACAAATACCCTCAGCGCCTGATTTACCACCGCTGTGACAGAGGGAGCTGTAGCTGAAATGTGACATCAAGAGGAAGCAGGTGTAAAGTTTGCAGCCCTACTCTCAGTGCGGCAGCTGTCAGTCATCTGAGATCTCGACTGAGTTAAGAACGTGTTTAAGGAGGGAGAGGGTGTTTGTAAATCGTGCTGCTCTCCAGAGGAGTACGTGAAGGACTTTTACAGGCTTCAGGTCAAACCATGCTTCAGTTGCTGAACTAAATGAGATGATCTGACTGGCAGGAGACGACGTGACTGCAGCTCCGAAATTCTTCAACCATATTAAAGTTCAGTCACTGTAAATTGAGACTTTCTTCTGCGCTCCCTCTCGGCCCACACTTGTGCAGTTCAGGCACCAGGTTCTTGTTAGTGGCCATGTATTCAAATCAACACAGCCACAGCTGTGTTGATTTACATCGTCCGTATTGGTAAATACGCTGTACATTATAAAGATTGCATCGCAGCAATATTTTGTGCACCTGACAGTGATTTGCATCAGGGTTAGTAAATATCTCCCTTATATGTCCAATGCTTGTCAGTCTAGTTATTTTGTTTAAGATACATAACACACTAAGTCTGCTGTTTGTGTTTTGTGGATGCTGCAAGAGTCCAACCTTGCAGCTGTAAAAGTCATTGGCTAGATCATCTGCTGAAGTGATGATAGGAGTTTTAGTAGTATATTTCATTTTTTTTAAGCCCCGCACACACACAAACATATAAATCACCTGTTCTCCCTGCCAGACTCGTATAACGTCCTTTACAGCAGTGTTACACCACAAGATATACGCCACAGTTCCCACTACTCTGCTCCCCAGAGGCAGTTCAAGTATAGTAAACCAAAGACACTTGTACACAGGGGACTAAGGAAAGACTGAGTAGGGAGGGCATTCGGTTTTCATTGTTTTAAGAATGAGAGCCCTGCTGTGTGTAGTTCCTCCTGATAAATTATTCATGGCATGCAGTAAGATCAAAGCAATATCAGCTGTTGCGTTGTTATAATTCCAAGGAGGGAACATCTGAATTTCCCCCTTCGCTGTTCTTCTCATTAGGACTCCTCAAATGTAAACAAGTGATTCTCAAGGTTTATGAGGTTTATTTTTTGCTAAAATAATCTTCCCATAGCTTTGTAAAAGGAAAATAATGTTTGAATCAGAATTTAGAAATATCAGAAATCTTGTTTTCAGCATACCTTCTACCTTAATAATTGGAGCAAGTTCTGGACTTAATACAGTTACTGCTAAATTGCTTCTTTCCCAATGATAATTTGTATGTCGTGTATTTATTTGAGCCTTGTCAATAATCCAAAGCAAAGAAATGGCTGTAAAGTGATCCCTAAGTTGACCCACAGTGAAGCTGCACAAGTATTCTGCCCAGTTCTCTCCGTGTGAAGAATTATGCTCTTATCCTGTTAAATCGGTAACGAGCAGTGTTGTTGATTTGTGCAGAAGAAACGAGAAGTGAAAAGTTGACAAGCCCAATCCAAAACACAAAACAGTCACCCTGGAGCACCTTTAAAAATGCATTGGGTCAGTGAAATGTAAATAGAAAGTGCATGTGTGACACAAAAGGTGTTGGCTCGTACAAGGTGTTGGCTCGTACAGTATAAATGTCTGAGGTATCAACTCGATAAGCAGTGGTGTAATTATGTTCTGTGCTGACAGATGACTCTGCCCTTTCCCTCTGCTTTTGTTGTCACTAAGAAGTCTTTGCACATGGTTTTGTTTACCTACATTTTGTCAGGTCTCTGGGCGTATGTCCTGTACATGTGTTTGTGTGTTATATGATACTTGGAAGAACATGTTGTACTCTGACCCCACTGACTCACATCCTGTTGGATGGGATGAGTTGACATGATTATGTGGCGATGCTTTCCTTTCATGTCTCGCCTCATGTTTGGTCTTCTTTACCTCTGACGTCCAAGCTAGAGGCTCGTCTCACATGTCAGCACAATAGCAACAGACACAGCACCTGGAAAACATTGTCTTGCAGTAGTCCTGTATGTATCTTTAAAAACACTTTGAATGGTTGTTCCAGTTCTTTTGAACTGATGTCTGTAAGACAGAGAAGGTTTCACTTCAAACATGGTATCGACTTTCAGTTTTGCTCGAAATTTACACAGGTTTTCGTGTTCGGTAGAGGAGTTAGGATCAAAATAGTATGTCTCCTGTTTTTTATGATCATATTTGTGTCCTCATTTTCTTTTTTCTCTGTCACTTTCTTTTGTTTTATATTTCTGAAGCCCTACCAGTCTCAGCTAGGAGCCAAACAAACACCAGTAGAGTCATAAAACTAAGTGTAATAAAGTCCAACAGAATCCACAAAGCTAAGAATATCATAGAATCTAAGAGCATTCTGCTGATTACATCTTAGCATAATACTGACTGGGTATCACATTATGGACTCAGCAGTCGATTCTGGCTTGATCATATTCCTCTGACTGTCAACAACTTCTATGAAGAGACCAAAACAACAATGAAATGATCCACTAACGAGATCTGCCTGTGTGTCCAAAGCTTCATATAATTCCGTCTGTGCTGTCTCCACTGTGGCACTGGGTGACATATAACCAGTGTAGGTCAGTTTATTTTTCCTGCTATCTTCAATATGCATCTGAGCAGCAAATGTCTGTTAACAAACTGTTGAAATAGTCCCTGTTTAGCTGCAATGATTAGTTCACAGAAATGTATCTGCAACTATTTTGATTAATAGAATAAAATTGATTTAATAAGAAAAACATGCAGATGCTGGTTCCAGCATCTTAAATCTAGGATTTTGAGATATTAAAATGTGAATGTAGAATATAAAGATTTCTTTAGCAAATATGGATAAATAAAACAAGACCTCAGAAAAGTAGATGAGGTCATTTGAAGAGCTTTTATATTTTGCCTTTGTTTTCACGCCTTCCAAACAGGTTAATCTGCTAAACAATAAACTAATAGTGACATTAATCCATTCTGAGAATATTTGTTGCTGCCTTATTGTACGGTTGTTGTAGGAAGTTATTTAGCCTTTTTAATGAAATGTTGTAGTTGTGTTGTGCTTTTAAAGCTGTCTGTCTTCATTAAGAGGTTGAGTTTCTCAGACAGAGGCGGTGCTGAATGAACATCATCACCAGCCCTATCATCCACTAATGCAGTAACACCACCCACTAATGCAATAAGACACTGTAGTTGCTCTTATCGTTACGTAACAGAAACAACAGCCCAGTGTCTCCAGTATGAAACCCATTCCACCTCTTCTTTTGTGTGTGTGTGTGTGTGTGTCCATCTTGTGTGTCTGTCTCTCTCTCTCCCCGCCAGTCGACTGGCCGGGCCTGTTGGTCCGGGATCAGATATCAGCTTGACACTGGGCCAAACAGGGTTCAGTTTTCTACCCTTCTGTCCCCACAGACAACTTAAGATATTTGTGATTACACGTTTGCATCCATTGATCCTGCACCAGCTGTTTAAATTGGCTTTTTGCAGACAGACATTGATCAGATTTGTGCTTTTATTAGATAAATGGATGCAGTATCAGCAGGGAAAATGCTGTTGATCACTGACTGATCTGAAAATGCAAGGGCCCAGTGGCAGCTGGGGCATGTGCACATACACAAGTAAGCCACAAAGCATTGTGCAGAGCATTTGTACATGCGCAGGGCAATGTCCTGTGTGTTCACTGAGAGATTTGCAAACTCCACTACGAGAAAGCCATGTAAGAAAGTTAAATTAAGAGGTAGAAGAGGGGAAAGATACAGTAAGTGGATGGAAGTAGTTGTGAAAAATTGAGGTAAAGTGTGGCTGAACAGAAAGGGAAGAGGGTGAGGAGAAAAATGAGGAAGGCTAACAAAAGAATGCTACAGTGAGGAAGGATGAACTGGAAATAAAAGTGGAGAAGGGTGATGACACATTTTAGACAAGTCGATGTTTTATAGTTGATCACTGTACATTTACTCCTTCCCACACTGATTTGGCTTTTTCCTGATAGTCACAGTAAAATCACGCCAATAGAAACTTGTTTAAATTTTATTCAAATGTTTTAGCTTATTAATCACAATTGTTATAAAAAATATGTATTTGGTTGGTTTTGTTCTTTTCACTGTATTAACACATGTGAAATGTCATTTCAGTGAAGATTACTGAATTAATTAGTGTCAGTGGTG
Organism: Monopterus albus; assembly: GCF_001952655.1. NCBI lineage: Eukaryota > Metazoa > Chordata > Actinopteri > Synbranchiformes > Synbranchidae > Monopterus > Monopterus albus. Next base: position 879,078 of record NW_018127999.1, read on the forward strand.
GTGATGATAATGGGAGGATAATGATGAGGATGATGATGATGACAGCTGCTTGATGCTGATAACAGCTGAGTGGTATGATAATGAAGCTTTGAAGATTAAACGCAGAGCTGAAAGTTGTGATCGCTTCACCTTTTTCACACGAAGGTCATGGCTTCACCAGGCGAGTGAGTGAATAATATGTGTGCGTGTGCCAAACATACACTCGCCTGTTATGGAGAGATGGTGTGTGAACATGTGTGATCTGTACAGTGTGCCAGTTTTTCTCTTATTACTCTGGCGTGGTCGTGTTTCCCTGCCTGATGGATGGAGTGTGTTAGTGTATTTCTGCTTTATTTTCAGCATTTTCGTCTGCATGTGTCTGTCGGCTCTTAGATTATTAAGATGTTTTACACTGGCCTTTTATGTGTGTATGACTTCTTATTAGTTCCTAGTGGGTCAAGCAGAGTTCCTGACCCCATTTCCTGCTGTTGTTGACAGAGGCTCAGGCCCAAGGCTTCTGAGACCAGACACCGCCTGGAGGGGTTCGCTCTCTCTCACTGCTGCTTACAGCCACTCGATCTGCCATTGTTTTGATAGATGTTATTTTCTTCCTTTTTGGCATCCATCAAAGTCTGGTTCAGTTTATCTGGACCAAGGGGTCAGGACCTGAGTGTAAGGAAGAGCCCTAGACATGAGCAGGGCTTCCTGATAGTTCCTTTTGTCATGAGAGAAGCAGGATTCTGTGTGATCAGCTCTTTATGAGTAAGTGTCTAAATTGCAACTGTAAACACTGAAAATAATGTAAATAGTGTTAAATGATCATTTAAAGTCCCCATGGCTGCTCATGTTGCTCATTTCCAGCCATTTAATGTTTAATCTCGGATATCTCTAGATTAGCTCACCACTCATAACTCCAGATAGTCTGTAATTATTTCAGAATGATAAAACCAGAGAGCCTCTTCCTAAAAACGAGAGGATAGTTCATGAACACTCACAGCTTCTGATGCTGGTGTTGTGTCGCAGGTGGACAGCACAACGAACCGCGACGGCATTAGTCAATTTGAATTTCTCCAGCATTTTTGTCTGTGTTCCAGGTTGCTGCCGGAGTCGACAGGTGGTATGTCCAGCACGAGGCAGGAGACGGAGGGTGACACCCAGCCTCCTCCCACCCAGCTCTACAGCTGTTACGACCTGGATGATCTGGATGTTGCCTGGCTGGAACTGGTCAACCAAGAGTTCAGACAGATGGGTGAGTGCAAACGGACCAGCCGCATAATTTGATAATACCCATTAAACATTTAGGCATTGAAGCATTAAGATGTCGGTAGCTGATCATGACCGCCACCTGCGTCATGTTGAACGTGGTTACAGTTGCTTGTGTTTTGACTTGGCCACTTCTACATGTTGTCTTCTGTAAAATAACTTCCACAGAAATTCTGTGCTGCAGCTATACATCCTCTTCTCTTTTTCTCTTTTTTGCTCCGTCTCCTCTGTTCCTCTTCTTCTATGATTTGCTGTCACTGTCTCTCTCCTCTGTTTTGCCGTAGTGAGGACTGCTGACCTCGAGCATCTTCTCCTGTCTCCCCCACTTTATTCGATATCTGATCGGCTCCTCTCAGATAAAGCATAGTAATTGTGTTTATAAATCCCCGCTGGGTTTTCAGGCCTTTTTTCTGGGACACATTCTCCTTAAATCAAATGCACGCATACACAACCACCCACCCACACACACAGACACACACTGGCTCTTTCTGGAGGAGATGTAGGTTGTTTCTCATAACCTTCAGTGTGTCACCAAACAAACATACACTCGATTGGTTCTCATGGGTGAGGCTGTATGGCTGGACTCAATGATAGGATGATTCAGCATTTTCTGTCTCAGTACGCTGACTACTCCCTACATGCTTGTGTGTGTGTGTGTGTGTGTTCTGAATGTGTACTTATGAGTGTGAGAGACCAAGGTTCTAACTTTGAATATTTAAACACTTTTATGGTTGAGTGTAGATGTGGGGTTACTTTGAAAGCTAGGCCATTGCAGCAGCACAAAACCTCTGTAAACATATAATGATGGGCTGCTTCACTTTGTTTTTTAGTTCTGATCCATTTCCAATACACATCTGCCGATTTCGATACAGATTTCAATACAAGAGCTCTTTTGTTGCAATAAAACAGTCAATGCTAATAAACAAAATATTAAATATGAGTAATGATGGATAAGTGCAACCACTAGATGCCCAGAGGCCAAGGAGACACACACTTCTCCAAATTATTGCACATTTACAAATCTCCACTTTTGGGCTAGAAATAAACATGTGGCTTTGGTTTAGTAAGATTTCACATTTACCATTTAAAATGTCGCCAACTTTAGGGCATTAGTTTATTATTGTTAATAAAAAATGAATGTTGTGTAAAAGCGGTACAATATATTAAAACTTAAAAATTAAAAGAAAAATGTGCACGTGTGTGGATGTTGGATGCTGTGTTGCTTCGAGACAAACAGATAAGTGCAGTCATGAGCACATACATACTGTGCTAAATGTGTATCCACATGTGGGTACAGCCGTCACATCTACCAACAAAAATGTACACAGAAGATGAATGTACAGTAAATACAGCGAAAGTACACACAAGCAGTAGCCAACTTAGTACAGACCTTAGACACACACGCACAATCTGTGTAAATAGTGTTGTTGCTTCCCTCCTCCAGTGTGTGTTCAGTTCAGGATGTAAATGTCACAGCAAGTTAATATCTAACTCTGCTTCCTTTTTCTCTGCTACTTTAAACAACAGTTTCTGTCCTGGACTAGTTTGTAGTCTCTGAGTGCTGTCTATTTTATTTCTTTGCTCATTCCTACCAATGCTTATGGCCAAATTCAAGACTGTGTGATTAAAAGAGTGACCTGTTTTCAACATTAGCAGCAGGTGTTGATGTGCTGTTTTTCTCAAATAATGCAGGTACCAAGCTGTCTGGGTTCAATTCGTCTTTATGTTAATCTGCATCTGCAGCCTGTTCATTAACACCGTTGGCAATAAAATGCCTGAGAATCAGTAAATACACTAAATTTTTGAGTGGGATTAAGTGGCATAAATAATACATAGTTAACAAAACTCCAAGCCGAGAGCTGGCTCTTTCAGATAAATCAATAAATAACCTTCAACTACAGAATCCAGGACAGCAGAAGTTTTTTTTATTGCTGCAAGGAGGATTTTTATAGCCTGAATTCAGAACTTGTGGCATATTATAGTCTTTTCTTTCATGAAAAGATACTTTTTCATACTAGATTTAATGCCTTACTGTTGCCTATTTTGTATAATCACTGTAATCTCATTGGATGTAATGAGCTAATAATATGCCACATCTGTTTGCCACCATCCTGCAACCCAGACTGCAGATTTTTCTAGCACCTCAGGTCCTTTATTTTTCATGAGTATGAAAGCTTGCATTTGCCAGTGAAATCATTTTTCATCAACTTTTAACCAGCCTTGGAGCAAGGCATCACTTTGAGATGCAAATGGAGTAGGAACACTAATGCTAATGCGGACACATATTGGCATGGTGATCTGAGCTGCAGGCAAGAAGGGCTTAACTGCACATTTTAATGTTTTTGGCTTTGATAGCAAATAGGCTTGTCGTGATGGAGAACGTGTTCTGTAGTGTAGAATTTCTTTGATTAGCAAAAAGTCACCTAGAAATCCACATACTGTGCTCCCACATCCTTCAGCTACTGTTCATCCCAATCTGGTCCAGCAGAGAGTGACCATATGAGGTGTGCATGCAAAGTAAAGTGGTGTGCGTTTCCAATTCAAGTGTGAGACGAAGCGTTTCAGCCAAAAATAGCTTGAATTTGGCAAATTGGCCCCCTCGTTTATGGGTTTCCTGTGAGCAGCTAACTTACTGTTATCCTTGTCAATAATAAGAACTCAATGAAACCTCGGAGTGTTGACCCTGTAACTGCACTTTTAATTGCTTTGTACAGTCTCGGTACATTCTCAGATATTCCTCCTTTGCCCTAGCGGCAATGTCTCAACCTCTGCTTTCAACACTTTAGAAATGTTTTCAACCATGGGAGTGGATCTGCATTAAGGCATTTCTACTTTCAAATAAACTGTGTGGCCAGGGTCGAACTGGGACTAAAAAACCAGACCAGTCCACCACATCCAGCCCACGGATACTCCACCAAGCCGCCCAAAGTGCAAATGTCTACTGTATATGTTTCTACTTCGGTTATGGTACAGGTATTCTTGGGTTAGTCTATCAACAATAAATAATATTTAAATAAACACCAGGTATTCTAGGCCTTTGTTCTAGAACCAGGGTATTGTGTCTGTGATCAGTAAAAAGAAAAAAAGGTATGGTGACGTATCTTCACTCCAGTGTGGAAGAAGGAGTTGGGGATGGAGTGGCGCCGATGAGGGTCAGAAGAATAAACAATTAATTATGGGTGGGCAGGCATTTTGCGTTCGCACACACACACAGTAAAGTGGTCGACAGCATGCTATAGAGATCACAGTGAACACGTTGAGTTTGAGAAAATGAGCAAAAACAACTTTGTGTTTTCTCGCCACCAGCCATACCGGAGCTGGATGAGCTGACGATGGAGTGTGTTCTAGTCCAGCTGGAGAGTGTGTGCAAGGAGAAGATGCAGCAGGCCATTGAGACGGAGGAAGGTCTGGGCATCGAGTATGATGAGGATGTTGTGTGCGATGTCTGCCGCTCGCCAGAGGGAGAGGACGGCAACGAGATGGTCTTCTGCGACAAGTGCAACGTGTGTGTTCATCAGGTCAGGAGACAGTATTCATGCGTTCATCTCACTGTTCAAGCTTTGGTCATACTTATGACTTTTCACCATGTTTTTTCTACAGAACAAAAAAGAATCGGAGGGAAAAAAAAACTGTGAAATGCAGAAAATATAAATGTAACTGAGAGACAAACAGCCAATGCAAATAGTTTTCCACAAAGCTGCCTTACATTTACTATGGTACTCACATTTCTCTCCCTGCAACCACATTTGTCAGCAGCGTGAACAGAGCACAAACAGTAGCACTTTAACAAATGGTGTCTGTGACAGCCTGAGGCTTGAGGAGCTCTGCTGTGTTTGTTACACAGTGGCACAGTGTTAATTATTTTGTCAGCCCCTTTGGCACTAACACACCTTCAGCATCATCAGACACTGGACGGAAATAGTTGCTTCCAACTGCAGACCAAATCACAGACCTCTAACATTTCTCTCGTGGAAAAAATACTCCACTCAGTGACCGTGACACAAAATACCGTCTAATGTCTTGCTTAAGTCGCCAGTCAGTATGTCTGTTGATGGAGCTTCATTGCTTCTATATGACATTAAAGAGGTGTTATTTAGATAAAGATTGAATTGATTGGTCTTGGAGCTTTTCAGTCTAAGAGTAGTGTGTTAATAGTAACATATTTTTCTATGTCTGGTAGAGATGAAGCACCTTGTATGTATTTAGACAATTTTTAAAGAAGAAATTTAAACATGCATTCATTTTCTACCGCTTAGTCCCTGAACGGGACCGAAATTTAAACAAAAAATTATTAAAACTTTTAAATGATATACAGCCAGTTCGGCATGTTGAATCAGTGGCGAACCTCGTTGGTGAGAGAAACCACTCTGATTGGCTGTTGAGCTTAGCGAATCAGTGTACGAGAAGAGAACAGCTCGGGGAAGTCCCTTCAGCCTGTTGCTGTAGTCTCCTTGATTTCACCCATTTATTGCGGTTTCTCCTTGTTTATTGTCTCTACGACCTCCTTTCTTTTTCTACAACCAAAAGATCAAGGGCAGAGAGCGGCAGTGCCATTTGCAACTTCTTATCAGACATTCTCTTGATTAGAAGCAGTTATAAATAGCAGCTGTGTTGAACAAGAGCTGGTTTGTTCATCACTTCATCACTGAGGGTTCTTTCAGGTCTGCTTGGTGTGTCTCTGCCCTAAAGTGCAATAATGAAAATGTTAAATTACATTTGCTAATTTGTAAAAAACCTGAATAGGTGGAGTTTGTTACTTCAGACAGAGGCAGACTTTCCCAGAATGCTGCTTTAAAGACAAATCTACCTAGTTCTAAAAAGTCTCTGTCTTCATCTAACTTTTCCTCATCTCTCTCGGTTTCAGGCGTGTTATGGCATCCTGAAGGTACCCCAGGGGAACTGGCTGTGTCGAACGTGTGCTCTGGGCGTCCAGCCCAAATGTCTGCTTTGTCCCAAGAGAGGGGGGGCCCTCAAGCCCACCCGCAGTGGAACCAAGTGGGTCCACGTCAGCTGTGCCTTATGGATCCCTGAGGTGAGGCAGTGGGTCGGAACTGTCAAATACTGTCAGATATTGCTTGGTGTAAATTATTTTTGCAAACCTCCAACACATTTTCTAAGTTTGTGATATGTGGCAGGATGTAATGATAAACTGTTCCATCATGTGCGGTCTCATTTAGCCTTTGTGGCGCTTTTGATGTTTCCCATAACTCATGTCGGAGTTGCAGCTACCAGAAACAATGGCTGTTACATTTGAGTGCATGTAGCTGTAGTCACTGTTAAAATTAGTGCAAAAATCCATCTGTTTTATATGTGCTCACTGGTCAGTGGAGCAAACAGACAGACGTGAGGTGGCCAAACCGTTTGGTCCATGTGTGTATGTAAACAAGTTGCTCTTGGATGAGGTGTCTACACCATGAATAAAACTGGAAAATAAAGCCACCTGAAAGATCGTGAAGTGTTTTGACACATCTGGATGAAGACCCACATACCACAAATTCTGACTTCTGCATTTGTGTTGCAACTGAAGTTCCCCTCAAACAAAACTGCATCCATTTCTGGAAACTTTTAGCCTCAGCACACACTCTTGTTTTTGTGCCCTTTCCAAGACAGAAACATGCTGTAACCCACCACTCTTGTTCCCCAAAAGACTTCACACTAAACTTTTTCTTAAAAAAAGGCTAAAGGGAGAAAGAAGTTGTATACTGAATGAAATGTATGTATGTAATGTAGTTTATGGGAAATGTGGCCTTGACTTTCAGAATCACTTGCACCTGTTAGTTTTTTTTTTTCCAACAGTTTTCTTGTTTATAGTAAATGCCTTAAATACTTCATGCATCTTCTTTAATCGAGAACTCGCTCTTAAGAGTCTGCAGATAAAGTAAACTGATTCACGAGGAACCTGTCTGTCAAGCAGCTGCTCATTTTCATGTGATGTCTTGATGATGTCTATTTCAGAGTCTCCTCTGAAAGCTCTAAATGATGGTCATAAAGCAGCCGTTCATTTCAGAGGTGCATGGATGGATGTGGCTTCGTGTTTTGCACACCTTTAAACCATTAAAGACAGTCAGTTGTGTGTCTTCAGCCTCTTCAGCAGCACACTCCTCCAGCAGATTTCTCAGTAATGGAGTGGCTTCTGGCACCTCCAGCTTTTTACTTCTAATTGCCTTCTGTCACCCTTGATTGGCCTAATTGTTTTTGTTGCTGTGTTCTCTTTTGTTTTCTCTTCCTACCATGGAGGGGGAAAAAGATCATTTGCATATCTGTGCTGTGTGTGTGCATTTGTGTATTTGTGTGTGTGTCCTTGTATAGACTCAGTGTGTGTTCTTGTATGAGTGAAAAGGTGTTAATAGCAGACATATACACAAATAAACACAATGCACACATAGCCACAGTAGATGTTTACGAAATGTGATGGTAGCGGAAATTTCCAGAAAAGAGGCTCTGTGTGTGTGTGTGTGTGTGTGTGTGTGTGTGTGTGTGTCTGTGTCATTCATAGAGACAGCTAGATTGTGTGCACGTGTGTGTGTGTGAGAACATACCACCCTGCCTTCAGATGATGCAGCCCCCCTGCAGTGCTGTGTGTGTAGCTGCCTTCTGCCCTCTGCCTTCAACCCTGAGAGAAAGGGCCTCTCTCTAAATGGCTTTTCGTCTCTCTCTCACACACAGACACACTCAGACATATAAGCCCTCTTTTAAAACCCTTTTCATTTTACACTGTTACTTCCTCCCATTTCCTCTGAAGTGATTTCATATTTCGTCAGTTTTTTTATCTACCGGAATTCAAATGAGAAATAACTTGAGCTAGAGAATATTGGAGAATGAGCATGTTTAAAAGGCCTGTTAATGCACACACACGCACAGAAAGCTTCATTTCTGATTTTTCACTATTTTGAGTATTGACAAACCAACAGAAGCAGAGAAGGTGAAGGAATTGTGTGTCTGCATGTGCAGCCATTTGTGCTATATGTGTGAATATTCATGGTTGAGAACAATCCATTCAATGAACCACAGCATTCAAAAACTGGAAATCATTTTGCCATTGATTGGCTCGTACATCAGCTGTATAAAAGAAGCGAGCGTTGACGGCGATGGCTGTGGCATCATTGTCTGAATTGCACTTTCTATTGACTCCCTCAATGGAGTGAAAATTGACCCCTCACTATGCGGTACAAAAGACATCAATAATAACAGAAAGGGCCAAGGCCGTGGGCTTGTTCTGTGGATGAGGAGACGAGAGGAGGAAAAGAAAACCAGATAAAACCACAAGTGGATGGGAGGGTGACCTGCGGAAATCTGTCGTCCGCTTGTTAACGCAGCATGAAGGGCAAAGAAAACAGGGCCATGCCGCAAATATGAGAATAAGTGAATGGGACAGAGGTGGAATGGATTTTTGAGAAGACACGGGCAGTGGAGGAAGGAAGGAAGAAGTGGCACTTTGCTATGAGGGCTTTCCACTCGATTGTGTGTGGCTAGTTGGCACAGGTCAATGACTTTTTGGTTGCATTTGGTGCAGTGAGGTTCAGGGCCAAAGCTGCTCTGAATAGGCTGCTCAGAGGGAGGGAGTCACACTGGGCTTTACAACAGTGCTGTTACAAGGAGCACATGCAGCGGTGGTCTGGGTCCAGGGACAAGCTTTTGGATTAGATCTACTAGTTTTAGTTTTATCTGTGTGGTTTACAAAATGGGAAAAATCACCATGGCAGGTTTCACAGAGCCCAAGGAGTTGTCTTCATATTTTCCAAAGATGTTCAATTTCAAACAACGTAAAACAGAGAAAAGTAGCTAATCCCCACTATGATTATTTATGACAGCCTACAGAATGATTTCTCCAAATACAATGGTGAAGGCAGAGTGTTTAAGTGTGCTTAGTTTCACCATTTTGTCCCAGAAGATGTCCTTTTGAAAGATGCACAAGAAGGAGTTAGTTGCTACACAGTGCTAATTATTTATCACATTTTGTGCTTTGTTTTTCCTTATGTGTTTCCCTTTAGGTGAGTATAGGCTGTCCAGAGAAGATGGAGCCCATTACCAAGGTTTCCCACATCCCCGCCAGCCGCTGGGCTCTGTCCTGCAGCCTGTGCCGAGAACACACAGGGACCTGCATACAGGTACGTCTCATACACACTTAGTCCTGCAACTGCCCTTTTACAAAATGTCTTAACTCAAAAGTTTCCAGGTTGCAAGCGAGAGCAGACGTCTTTACTGCTCCTCTTGTCAGTTCTACACTTTCAAGTCTTTGAACAAACTCTACAACTATTAAAATGCCTCAAAGAGGGAGAAGAGCTAATAAATCAGAAGCGAATGAG
>NW_018127999.1:890804-891230 GCF_001952655.1 Monopterus albus
GCGTTTTTTTTTTGGCAGATAAGCCTGGAATGAATCACATCAGGGGCAGCACGGTGGCACAGTGGTTAGCGCTGTTGCCTCACAGCAAAAGTTCGGGCCCCCCCTAGGACCTTTCTGTGTGGAGTTTGCATGTTCTCCCCGTGCTTGCGTGGGTTCTCTCCGGGTACTCCGGCTTCCTCCCACAGTCCAAAGACATGCAGCTTAGATTGACTGGTGTCTCTAAATTGCCCATAGGAGTGCGTGTGCGTGTGTGTGGTCAAATTGATTAGAAACAGCCCTGCGATGTATTGGCGACCTGTCCAGGGTGTACCCTGCCTTCGCCCGATTGCCGGCCGGGATTGGCTCCCGCCCCCCCCCCGCACAGCTTCTTTTAAACATCTAATCGAGCATATTGTTATCATGCCTAAATAAACCCTTCCTGGCATT
>NW_018127999.1:893089-929176 GCF_001952655.1 Monopterus albus
TTAGAAAAACAGCCACTTTCAAGCTCTAATATGAATTCAGTTTTTGTTTTCTTTAATTATGTCCTGAACAATAATGAACCCTCAGCACTGTTGCAGGCAAACATGTTAAACAAACCACTGTTATGTTTAAAGCTTTGAGTGCTGAGGTTTGATCTGACAGCTGCCATCCACTATTAATTCCTGGTTTCCACTTGCCTTGAGACGGACCTGGACGCCCTTCTTGTAATGCTACAGTCAGGGAAATGTGCACGTTGACATGCTCCACACAGGCACACTAGAAAGCATGGGGGCAATGTCCTGACAGCAAGAACTCCTTTGTTATTTTTACATTGCACAGACCCACACAGAATTGCACACAGAATTGCACACAGAATATTTCTCATCAACACAGATCATAACAGTTCTTGGCCTCCTGCTGGATATGTGTGCATCAGTTTGAACCTGGCACCTCTTTAACATGCTGCAGAGTACGCAAACAAAACCCCTGCTGACACACTACCACTAACCCACTTTACAGCTATTAGCCTGTGCACCGTTCAGCATTAAACAGGTCCTCAAGGTGAACTGGATTCTTCAATCCCTTCGCTCTGTCTGTGTGCGGATATGCACAGAGTATATACTTGTGTGCTGGATGTATGTGAATGGTGTACATGAGGATGTTTGCTGTTACAGTAGCGATGCTATAGATTTAAAAGCAAGTGTTTGAATGGGAGAGACTCTCTCCTTCCTGTTTTCCTAGCTGGAGGCAGGCGGCTGTAGAAGCGCTCTCACTGCTCAGCTGCCACTTCACGGGCAAGGTAGAGATGCAGTGCTACACTGGACTCAAGCAGCAGAAGTCCTGTGTGGGCCTTAATGCAGGGGAAAGCATGAAATAGCAAACTGTTTTTGTCTTGACTGTTTTAGAGAAGAGTTTAAGATGGAATAAAAATATATGGCCAGTCTGAATTTTCATCCTTTAGTTGCGGACTGTCCTTTAGGTCTCCAGATGTTATATTTGAACAGTTTTGATAAAATCTCAAGCAGCTCACTCATTGTAAACTAAATATAAATAAGGTGTATTTTCTTAGTCACTGTTATGCATCTGTAGCAGGGACAGTACAGTTTATGTAACTATTAAATCTGTTAGTTCTAGACCAAATTTAAAGGGCTTCACTTTTGTTAATTGGGTAACGGGCTTCTGTTCTGTGTGTCTGTCTGTGTGCTGACAGTTTCTCCTGTAGTGACAGCTGAGTGTCTCAGAGTGTTCAGAACAATACATTTATATTTAATTGTCAAGTTCTCTAAGTGTAATGAGACTCTGATTTAGTGCTTTATTAAAGGTAGGCACATTAGAAAGGTCAGCCAGTCAGCCCTGTCCTGTATTTGTTAAAGTTCACAGAGAGTCGGTGTGTGAGCAGCAGTCTTCAGCAGTAGGTAGACATGCTCGGGTAATTAAGAAAGTTCTTCTGCTTCATTGTGATTTTGTCTTTTTCACAGATTTCAGAGGAACATGGTAGCACTTAAGACTTAAATACCTGCAGCTAATCCCTGGCTACAGCAGGTGGATGCACAAGAAACAGCTGTAGCTAAAACGGGTTCAACAAAATACACTTTACCTGATTATGACTCAAGTCAACCAGGCTTGCACACACATCCAATCCCTCAGTCATTAGGCTGTAAACTCATGCTGAACAGCCTAACTTTGTTCAAACATACAGAGTTTAGTGGGAGATCTAACAGTTTTCAAATACGCCAGGATTCATTTTGGAGAAATGTGTATAAAACATAAAAAATATACATTTGTGGGAGTAGTGCATAAAAACAAGGATTCTTGGGTTTGAATATTTCAGGAAAGATAATATAGTCTAAATGTATAGCTGCAGCAACACGACAAGACGTCTAATGTACTAATACAGAGTGGAATTAGATGATAGTAACAACTGACAACGGGAAAGCTGTATTTTAAGGCAAGTCTTTACACAGTTTTTCTTATCACTGTAAGTTAGACATGAAAGGTGAAGGCAAATCAATGGCTGAGAGAAAAAGTTTTCAAATGAAAATAGACCTACTCCATGAAAGCCTAGAGTCCCACTGTGCACGGTCGTCTTTCACTGTTTGTGGATCTGTAGAAAATCAATCATTTTAAAAACATATAAATAAAATATTGCTGCCAGAATCATCAGTATTCCTGAGGTTTCGGGCTGTTTTTCCATCCAAGCATTAACACTTGACGTTTTCAGGAAAACCATGTGACGGATATTGGCACTGATGCACTGAAGCTGGACTGACGGGTCTTAAAATTTCACCATGATTTCTTTACTTGACATGATGAAAATTCCAAGCTAGGCCGAGATTTTTATGATTAATGCTTCATGTTTTTAAATTATGCCAAACAAGATATTCAGTGATAAAAACTTCAAAATCGCTGCTGTTCTTGTAAGCCTGTGTGCAGCAGCCACCCCGCAGAGATCAGAACTGCTGAGCTGCTTGTGGGAAGGAATGGATGTAGGTGTTTGTTTGAGACAAAATAAAAAGGGTTGGATTGAAGCTCATTTGTGCTTAACATACATTTAGGTTCTATGTCTGAAGAATTAATACAAGTGTACAAAAGCAAAGGTTTCTGGCCTTGTCAGACATGTGACATCAACTGTCACTATTAAACTTCTAAGTTACTGTTAAGTCTTGAAAAGTGATTTGTTACCTGGTAAAAACATTTGAGATTGATTCTTAATTAGCATAAATTAAATAGGAATGGAATAATAGGACATTGACAGGGAAACACATAAAGGAAGGTCTAATGTTTGTAGACAAGGCACAGTACATTGAAAGTAGTGTATAGAAGGGGAATTTAGTGCTGACCATGAGTGGACTGGTTTTCTTGATATTCTTGTTGTTTGCATCTCTGACAGTGGCAAAACAAACACACAAAATAATATCACACATGCATTTGGACTAACATTTTACAACACAGCAGCAGCTGCAAGTAACTGACTAATACATATTGTTTCAGACAAAGTATAATTTACCATGGCCAGTTTTATATTTTTAACTTATTCCAACACAAACGACTCAGAAGGTGCTTTTGTATCTCTGGTTTTGTGCTTCACAGAACTCTGGAGCACTCTCAAATTTACTTAGGTATTTTAAAAAGTCAAAATAGGTTTTATTTTTAACTCTTTGAGTAGGTGTAAATGTGTAGGATAAAATGTGATAAACACAGTATAGGTCCAGATCTCTCTTGAAGCAAAAGAGGTTATGATTAAGACATAATATGATTAATATGAGTCACAGTTGCCTCATGCGAATGGTTAGTTTCTGCACAAACAAACATGTTGTTATCCATAAACAGCCAGAAGTACTCAGTCAGCGTTGGCGCTGAAAAAACATTATTAGTGAATTCCTGCCAGAACTGAGCAGGTGCGGGCGAAAATGCCAGATGAGTATTTTTTGTGATGACTCGACCCGTACCAAACAACACGTCTAGTCGGCTTCACGCTGCGTTCAACCTTTTGCCTTTTGACACCAAGTAAGTGAGAGCAGCTGCATCGGGCTCGCGCTGACCTTTGTGGAAGTCGGTGATAAAAATGAGTTCACAGTGAAGAGTGCATCGCCACATTTTTATCAAGATGATGTATTTATAGCGGTGCCTCACACGGACCAGTTAGGTGATAATTGGATCATGACTTTGTTTACCTAGGTTTTCATCAAGATGTGTCAGGTGAGGTTGGTGAGACGTCAGGTTTCATGCTAAAAAGAAGCAAATCACACAAATGAAACAATATTACAAGAGACTAAACAATGTGAGGACAACCTGGACATTAGAAGGAACTGGACTCAAATGTTTCTGTACAAATGCATGTACATTCACACAGTGACGACACTTCTCAGCCACAAGAGTTCACATACACACAATAACACTATGTCTGGATGAACTCAGTAGGGGGACGCCTCCTGGTCTGACCTGTAACGGATAGTACTGAGACACACACACACACACACACACACACACACACACACACACCCCAAGCTGCTGAAATGTCAGCAGAGATGGGAAAAGTGTGTTGGTTGTGACTTGTCTTTCCGCTTTGCTGCACTTGTACTGGAAGCTTTAACACAAGAAATGGACTGAAAATGACACTTGAAAACAAATAGTTGTAACAAAGTGTCTGAAGTTGAAGAAAAAGCAGTTTGTGTGTTTACATGTGTGTGCGTGTGTGTGTGTGTGTGAGAGAGAATGTTAAGTGACTCCAAGATAGAACAAAAACATTTTTTATGACAAACATTTGTGTGTTCATCTTTTTAATGAGCCCAGAGACAGAATCAGCTCATCGCCTCTTTCTGCTATACCACATTCCTCCTTCCTTTGTTGCGTCCTCATGCTTACTAACATGCTTCTCTTTCCACTCCGTGTCTTCCCCTTCTAGTGCTCCATGCCCTCCTGCATTGTTGCCTTCCACGTGACTTGCGCCTTCGACCACGGCCTGGAGATGAGGACCATCCTGGCTGAGAACGACGAGGTGCGTTTTAAGTCTTTCTGCTTGGAGCACAGCTGCACCGCCAGCAACAGTAGTACTACCACCACCATCCCCTCCAGTTTGACCGGTATGAACGGCAACCATACCACCAACGGAGCATATGGCGCAGCCAGACCTGACTGGGCTGCCGCCGGTGTCATTTCTGAGCTCCGGCCAGAGCCGCAGCACCAACCAAACGGCAGCAGTAACCTGGATCAGAGGTCGGTATCGTACCCGGTTTCTGTGTCGGCGTCAGAGCGAGCTGAGCGGGACCAGCTGGAAAGAGAGAAGGTGAGCCAGAGGAAACAGAAGCTCCAGGAGCTGGAGGATGAGTTCTACCGACTGGTGGACCCCAGGGAGGTGGCTGAAAACCTGGGGCTGCCCGTTTCCCAGGTGTGTTAATCCTTAAAACTAAACACTATGATATGTCATATGAAATGATACCATAGACCAGGTGTTTATAATCACAGCCCCCTAACCCCATTCCCACTCATAACAGGTGCTCTGCAGATTTATTTGTGAATGTTCAAACAATGAATACAGTTAATTATAATTAAATGTATTACTTTTGCTTTCTTCAAGATTAAAATTTGCTTATAGGTGTGCACAGATAAAAAAAAAAAAAAAACGAACAGTTTGCTGATTATGTGTGGACAGAGAGCAGACACACAGGTGTTTTGCCACAGATGGGTTCTTGACCTGCATGTACTATGTGATGTTGGGAAAGTGCAACAGTACATTTAAAGTGCCATCGGACATCGCTGGTTATCCGTCTCCCACTAGCAACCGTGTCTTTTCAGCCATTAGCCAGGTCGTGAATCTGCCTTTAGCTCTGTTGGTGGGCTCAGCTTAGAAAATGTATCAGCATTTCTCTGGGCTCTGTTTCTTTAAGCTGAACAGCATGCTGACAGCCAGTGGCAGAGACTTGTCATTATCTGCAGCCTAATTGCATATTGAACAGTTTTTGAATTAGCTAATTTGGATGTTTATTGCATTTTTGCTGTTTTATTCTGTTAGGTTAAACGTAGACATCGCCACTGCTGCCACTCTTGTTGTGGTGAGACGTTATTAAAAACTCGCAGTAAGTGAACAGTAATAATCTTGCGGTACCCTTGGCTCCCACTGTGGGAACCACTGCCATAGACTAGTCATTCACATTAATAGGTACAACTCCTGATGTAGCAACAATAAATGACTCTCCAGACTGTGACTCAGGTACAGTATAAATAAAGCACGAGTATAAAGTATGCAGACAGTCGACAGGTTGGGCGAGTGGGAAAAAACACACGCAAGGTGAGAGGCCAGAATCACAACACTTGTTCATTCTAAGAGGGGACAAATATGCAAATATTGTAACTGTTCAGTTGGATTATACAGTGAGGGAGATGGGAGGTTTGGTTCATGTCAGTTGTGAACAAGAAGCCTGAAGCTTAATGGCTGGCAAAGACCGGAGAACTTTGCTGTATAAATCTAAGAACATCTGGTTTTAAAGGTGGAATTTCTAACAACATCATTAGCCACTGATAATTTCTTGATGAAATAATTTTGTTTTTTCTATAAGGTGGACTTTGTGTATCAGTTCTGGAAGTTGAAGAGGAAGGCCAACTTTAATCAACCTCTGGTGACCTTAAAGAGGGATGAGGTGGACAACCTGGCCCAGCAGGAGCAGGACGTCCTCTACAGACGCCTCAAACTCTTCACACACCTCCGACAAGACCTGGAGAGGGTGAGTACGAGAGCTGTGTGTGCACGTTTGGATGAAGCCGGTGGAACTTTATGCTGTAGAATATTCAGACCAGAGGTAGTGGTGTTATATTGTGTGTCTATTTGTCTGTCTGTGTGTGCATGCTCTGCTTGTTCCAGCAAGTATTGCTGGTACTTCAGGGTGATGTACATTTCTCAGAATGTTAATTAAAAAGATCACTGACAGTATCATATAAAGTTGATTTTTGCTGTCATGAATATTAATGTTAAATTAATGAACAGCCCCGAGGATGAAGGCATGATGAAATGGCTGAATGATATAATGAGTAACTGAATGATTAAAGTGAAAACCCACCACATGGAATTCCTCTTTTTTTCTGTGATCTGTGACAGTTTATTCACAATATGTAAAAACCAGTCGAGCTCAGCAAACTTGAAGAATTTTTCTCAGACCTGTTTTATTTATTAAAGCATCTGAAGTTTTTTGTTTGTTTGTTTGTTATCATCCCTTTCAAATTCAGTCTCTGGTGACCCAGAGCACAGAAGTAACATACACTGTGTATAGTGCGTCTCTTGAGACGGTGAAAGTTGCCTCTCTTGTAGAATAGTGTGGGAGATGGACGGGTGCTGACTGGATATGGTTTGTTGAGTGAATTTTATTTTTTCTGAGAGTCTCAGGATCTGCCTGTACACACTCATAAGCCCTTGATGAGCTTCTGTGCTAGTCATGGACTGTACAGTAGTTTACTGGAATATTGACCCCGTAGTACAGGTACAGGTATGTGGGGGCAGCGTAAGGATCTTTGACAAGTGCCAGACTGTGGTGGCTGATGACTGGGTCAGAGCGTCTCCCAGACTGCAGGGCCTGTTGGGTGTTCCCGGTCTGCAGTGATCGGTACGAACCAATAGTGTCTAAGGAAGGACCGACAGTGAACTGACCACAGGGTCATGAACACCCAGGGCCTGGTGATGATGAGGTTGATCTACTGTAGATTGAACTTTTAAATTTGATTCATCTTTTTCAAAAGATTCAGTTTTGTTTGAGCCTTTGTTAGAATGGTTGAAAGTGAAAAATACTGTTCATTGGTCTCTATGAAGAGAAACATAGTGGTGATATCACAGCTGGAGTGGAGAGTCTGTTGGATGTGTCTAAACAATCATCTCTAACATGTCCTCACCACCACAGTTTTAACATTTTCACTGAGTGGTCACCACATTTGTTTTCTTCCTGACAGTAGAACTATAGAAACAGCTGGATTCACAGAACACTGCTGCACCAACTGCTGCAATGACTCCTGTGTACACAGTATTAGGCAGGTGGTCATAATGTTATGGCCAATCAGTGTAGGTGTTTAAAGCCTCTATTATGGTAGAGCTGCACAGACATCTAGCCAGAGTTGTCATCACCTGAACCTGATGAGATGTGGTGATAACCCCTTTGCCAATGGTCTCCACCAGCTGGTTAAGGAAGCTTTCAAGCTGAATAAGGCCTTTTTGGCTTGGTTATCCATGGGAAAATACTGGCAGGCCAAAAGGACAGGAGCATTTGTGGTTTTGCAAAGAAATGTTTAGGGAGGCCGCAGAGAAGATGAAGACATCGACCTGGGTGAGGGAACGCTTTGAGGGAACTCTGCCTGACATATCCTCTGTGGATGGAGTCAAAATACGTATTTGGGGAAAGCTTTGCTCATATCTGTGGCAACGGGCCCCAAGGTTACTTGGTGTGTTTCATTGTCTATTGCAGCTATTGTACTGTAACTCAGGATGAGTTCCTCAGAGCTGTTAGGTTTAGCACAACACAACATTACACAACAATATTAAACAGTTAAAAGGGAAAAGAAACTAAGAAAAAACTTCCATGCAGCTTGCAGTCTGTTTTCAGCAGCTGTGATCAGGGAGAAAACCTTATAAACATGGATATAAGCTATTGAATACATGCTGCTTATTCATCCAGTGTCTCCACCTAAACCTGAAGTGTGGTCGCACAGTTCTGAGGTCAGTCAGAATGGTGAGGTATTCCCCAAGGCAGCTGAATGCGAACCACTATGTAAATTTCCTCACTCTGTTTCCTGGATTGGTCATGCTCGTAACCTCACTCCAGGCACATGTTCGCAGTGGTCTGATAGTTGATTGGCATTCGCTGCAGCAGTGCTCTCAAAACCTCTTTCTGACCCTGCAGTCTACTAGTCTAGTCTAATGACAGCCCGCAACCAAAACATCTACTGTAGCCCAGGTTTAGGGGGGACAGTGAACTCGGGTATGCCAAGGACAGGCGGCTCGCCTTCTGCATTGCTTCCTGTGTTTGAACAGATGTTTTATATCATTACTGCGGTCTAAAAATCATAGTGTCCTATGGTTTCTCATACTAAATCTACCAAAAACAGTGTTGGAAAAAGTTTCCCCTCAAGTTGAAATGTACTTTCTCACAGCAGACTGCAAGATAAACCAAATAATCTTGTGTCCTACATACAGTTCCCTTTTCCTTCATTTCTGTGGCTGCTATTTGATACCATGCAGTTGGCTTACCTTGGATTGGTGCAGCTTGGTTGATTTAATTTGGTTCACAGTGGCAGCCTTTTGGCTATTAGGTGGTTGCATATCAACCAAATGACCCACTAAAAAAGAATGAAATGCAAACACAGGGAATAATTGGTGGACGTACAGTATTTTAATTGTTCACTGGTTTTCCCATTTAGCCTCAGCTGGTAACACTAATTGAGAGGAGTTCTGATTAGACAAGTGAATAACTATGCTTTGTTCAGCTTCCCACAGGGTTCACCAGGCTTTTAAAGAACAGATTCTCACCTTTTAATTTGAAATAAAGGAGTTAAAGCAGTTAACAGCTTACAAGTGTCTGATCCAGTTCATAATCTGTGCAGTTGATCTTCAGTGTGTGTTTGTGCATGTTACTTTGTCTGGGAGCAGACAAAACGATGGAGAGAACTAACCACACACTGTAGGTGCATATTAGCTTGTGACTGTCGCTGTGCCGATATGTGACTTTTGATAGCTGGTGTTTTCTGTGATGGAAACATTGCTCTGCAGAGGCGTTTGTTTCCTGTGTTACTGTAGCTGCACCACAGTGGTCTCCAGTGGTCAGGTTTATTGATTGTTGCAGGCCTCGCCAACCTCCTGACCAGTCAGTGGATCTGTGGACTCTATAACTCTTCTCCCTCCAGACTGCCGATTATTGATGTGTGTGTTATATAAGTGGACCATACCACTTCAAGTCTCTAAGGTTAACTCTGTTAAGGCATCAATAAAAGCTAAAATAACTGAAGGAAATGAGTAAAAAAATAACAGCTTTAACGACTTGTTTTGTGTTATTCTGCCAAACCACGATAAAATCAGCTGCTCTTGCATCAATCTGGTTTGAAATTCATGTGCGTATACACAGCAAATGAGAAGTGGGTTAAAAGAACAACACTAAAAACTGAAACACACACTGGTTAAAAGCCTAATGCTAATGACCTGTCTCGATACCTCTATTCGCACAGTTCCTGAGTGTGGGTTTACGCACCTCCAGCTAACAGACAAGTGTGTCCCATGTTGGTGTTGAAAATGCTCTTTGGGATTCTGGGGTGCTGACTTGTCACAGATATTATGTACCACACTGGGTTGTTGGTGTAGTGTGCTCTGTCCTCTGTACCCACTCCAAGCTCTTGGAAATGCCATTTGCCTTTTTTGTTGTGTACAACTTGCAGCCTTTTTCTATTTCTGCTAATGTGTTGTCATTTTTGTCATTTTGGTGATTTTTTTTTCCCCAGTTTACTTGTGTCTTACTTATGATAGTTATTTTTTTAATGTATAGTATGTGTTTGGTGAAGATGTTTTTGCTTGTGTTTTGCCCATGTGCATGTGTTTTCTTAAGCTCTTGTGGCATCTTAAACACAGTTGGATTTAGTCCAAACTTGTAATGCAAAGCAGCACTTTCTAGCCCGAAAGCAGTGCTACAGTTGCAGAGCACAATGTGGTGATGTTTGTTGCCAATGCAGTGTTTCCGCTATAAACATTTCACAGTGGCGGCCCACCACTGTAGAAGAGGGAGGAGGGTTGATTGAACTAAACACTGTTAAGTCCGATAGATTTTGTAGTTTAGATTTTACAGTTTAATGACCTGTTTAACAACTGGACACAATTTGTCCAAAGCCATTTGAAACTCACACCCTTTACTCTAATGATGCTAGTAGATCTTCTAGTCTGTACAACAAACATTTGTGTATATATCATATCAAGTATGGCAGGTCTGGATGGTCTTGACTGTCCTGAATAAACAAACAGTTGTTCTGACCGCTGTGCCACTGCAGAAAAAACTCCTGCTGGAAACACGACGGTGGTTCCACAGTCCGTGTCATCAGTGGGTGATGACTTGTTTACTGTGTTCAGGGGCAGCTTGAACCAAGTACAAGTTGTTGCTTCAAATCGAGCAGCATTCCTCTTTAACATTGCTCGAAAGGAGGATTGATTATGTTTGCACTGGCAGGTCTCCTGTGTGGAGGATTGATCAGCAGTTGTCGCCTATTGGCATAGTAGGTGTTGACAGCTCACTGTTACTGATTCTCTAGAGGCTGTCAATATACTCTCAGTTCCTCTTCACCTGTCTCCTTCACTTTCCTTCCTCTTCACTTTCCTTTCTCCTGGCCCATCCTGCTTTTTCTCTCTCTCTCTCTCTCACACACACACACACACACACCAGTAATGGATGTATAACCTGTATAAAACAGAGCAATATCATCTATTGCTGGCCCATATTTTTTAACCCATATCCCTATATTTGGCATCTACTCAGCGTTGTACCTATTATTTCTCTCTGAGTTAAAGTGTGAGGTCTTTTTTTTGCATGCAGATGCATGTGTGTTGTTTGTGTGCATGGCTTTGTGTTTGTGTCAGTGTGTGTACTGTATCTGTGCATGTGAGAATGTTCCAGTCATCTCTGATTTTACTGGCAAATTGAAAAATCTCCACCATCCTGTCATCCTGTCATCCCTGGACCCCAGCTCAGTCAGACCCTGCGACCAAACCCTCTAGCCTGCTGCTTTTGTGAATAAATCTGTGTGTGCATGGTGGTGCTGGTGGTGGAGGATTCCAGGGGCTAATGTCGGGGTGGATTATCCCACTCCTCTTCCTCTTTGAAGGGCTGCCAGTGAAACAAATTGCACTGTGCTGCCTCTAATGCATTGGTGAGCTTTCTCCATTTCTGTCCTCCTCTCATGAGTACCACCCCCCAAAATCCCCCTCCCCTTTGACTCATCACTCATCCAATCAGTGTGCAGCATGTCAAAGCAGTGTGTTGCACAGTGATTGGATAGCGCAAGTTATCTGTTAAATGTTGCTTTTTCTTTTACTTCTGTGGTGTTTTTGAATCTAGATAAAGGTGGATGGGAACTGTGTGTGTGTGTGTGTGTGTGTGTGTGTGTGTGTGTGTGTGTGTGTGATGACAGCAGGATCACAGTGATGGTGCTGGATCGACTCAGAGGCTGCTGATGTTGACAAGGTTTCAGCATAAATCCCTGCACCAGCTCAGAAAGTCTGCTGCAGCAGTGCCTTTGAGCAAATCACTGCAATGTGTAATGAACCATAATTCACAGTGGGGGTGTCCTACCTTTTATAGTTTCAAAATTTTTATTGTTATACACAATATTTTGACCACACCTGTCTTTATCAAGAAAATATTTTGCACAAACTGAAAATAGACATGTTAGTCATGTTAAAATAAGTGTAAATGAATAAAAACCTACCTATTTATAGAATTTAAGCAATTTATTCCTGATGTTCCCCTCCCCTAAAACCACACAATGAGATCTAATGTGATAATTAGTGAGCTTTAGAGGTGGTTAGGAGTGCAGTTAAACTGCATTTAAACCGTGTGTTATGGATGTGTAGTGTGAGCCAGCTGGGACGAGTGGCTGGGTTTTGTAAAGTGTTTGAGATAAGCTTAAGTTCTGGAGCTTAGGTCTGGGGTTTTACCTGCAGGGACTGACAGAAGCAGAGAGAGAGCTGGAGTTAGGTGAAAATAACTCGATGCCAGAGCAGAGGAGGATTGCAGGGCGGAGGCTCAGGGTTTGTAAGCACAGACGGAGAGGAGAAGGACTGGACTTTAGAGTTTAAGATTGGGGCTAAAGAGTGAAGGAGGTGTACTGAATCCCAGGAAAGAGGCAACCACTCAGTGAAAATGCCAGGGCTCAGCCTGGGACAGGAGATGGGGGAGCTGAGGCTGTCGGGTCGAAAGCAGGTGTGACACAATCTCTTTTCCTTACTCATTTCCTCTCATGTGTTTTCACTACTTGAGTCAAACAATTGCTGTTAGTCTTTTCCCTCCCGTCAGTGCCTCGGTTCTCCAGTCAAGGCTGGCAAAGCGTCCGATGGCACGGTGCCATTCTGTGCCCTGCCCTCTGCTCTCTCTCATAAGAGAGACTTGGCAGCACACTTGGCCCAGCAGGTCAGCAATCCCACACCCAGGAGGCCCTCGCAGCCAAAGAGAACAGTACACTTATGAAACAGTCAGCTTAAGGAAGGGGAGAGCAAGGGAAAGATTTAACATGTGTTTCCTATATCTTCTTTCACTGCTGAGCACTCACAAGCAGAGATGGTGCGGGGGGGTATTTCTGGAAAAGGGAGAGAAAAGATGAAACCTGAGAGCGAGACAGTTTTTTGGCAATCATGCTGTACAAAGGCAGATCTGAACAGGGACAGCACCTCGAGCCTTTAGCTTCAGGTTTATGAGCAGTTGGGTGGAAGAGCACTGACATCTGTCAGGTAAACAGGAAAACCCACTGGCTTGTTTTACTTGTCTACAGGCTGCACAGATCTGCATTCTGTCTGAAGGGAGCACAGAGGAGTGCTGAAGCAAAATAAAGAATGAGAAGAAAATATGTGTACACAAGCTTGTGACCAGCCGTTTGCTGGCTTGGACTCAGTGCAGTGAAAGGTTAAACAGAACTTTCCACATCAGATGAGGCTTGCTTGTATCTTTATCATCTCTGACTACCATTATCTATGGGTTTCTTACAGTTTTTGCAGTCTGTGCTGACTCACATCCACAATTCATGAATGCCAAGTGACACTATGACCCAGCATAAAAATCATCCAGTTCCTTTTATTTTATCAAAAGATTGTTTGCGGTGAGAACCACACAAATCCCTTGGAGTCTTCTGACTTTCATTTTGTTTTCTTAAGTCATCTCTGTTCTACACAATTATCCAAGGAACTCATTATGTAGTACTGCAAGCCATTTGTCAGGTTTTATGGCTCTGACCTGTGTACAGTGTACTTTTAGCTACATGAGAGTTTCATTTAGTCTCAAGTTTCAGCTTTCAGTAACAATAATTTTAATAAAAGTCATCACAATAGCAAATACTACACTACCAAATACAACAAAAAACCTTTTACTCTATTTAGTTTTTGTGAAAATTGTGTTTTATACAAAGAAGCAAAACAAAACAAAACCTTGTTATATTAAATTTGAAAATGCTTTTCAACACATTGTCAATAAAAAATGTTAAACCTAAGCTGTAGTTGAGTTCATGCTGGAATAAAATAATGCAATGCGCCGGTGATTAAAGCGTTTTTCTTTTTAGATGATAAACAAACGCATATGGTCAAACATTTCATAAAAGTCTAACACTTCACTTCATTATCTACATAAAAGTCCCTTAATATAATCTGAGGATCCTCTCAGCACCTGAATTTACTCTGTCTCAGATTTTTCTTAAATAATGAGCAATATTAAAAATTGTTTTGGTTTTGCTTCTTGTGGTTACCTGTTCTATAACATTACACCTTAATCTTACTAAAGAACTTGTGGGAATTCACACAAAACACATTAAAACAAGAAATAACAACTGAAGAGAGGCCAAGATATCCTGACTATGGTCACTGGTTAATGCCTGTGTCCTTCAAAATCTATAAACCTATACACTACTCTGTTATGCAAGTGTGTAGTCTCAGACTTAAAGTTTTTCCCAAGCTGCAGAAGATGTTGTACAGCTTTTTCCTCTTTACTCCACAACTTGTCCCTCAGCCTGTAGCTTCTCCTCAAAGTCATTTGTTGAATTGTAGCCAGCGTGCTCAGTTCAGTTGAAGCAAAAATAACAGACAAAGTGAAACATGAACAAAGGAGGGTGTTGCAGGCACTGATGAATATGTCATTTAACTTTGCTTTTTCAGGTCTTTTCTTGTCATTGCAGTCATCACTCCTCCACCTCCCTACCACCCCTGTGCATCAGACACCCACCTAGTCGCGCATGTGGCGTCTCAGCTGTTACACAACATTAGGTAGGGTCAGGGAGAGGACAGAGACATGGAAAGAGCAGCGCACTGTCTCTGCGCTGTGCCTGCTTGGTTATGAGATCCCTCAGTCTTAGACACACACACACAGCTCTGTCTTTGTATTAGTTACATTATGGGGACTGAAACCTGTTAACATGCTCACATTGTGGGGACCAGCGTTAGGGTCAGGGTTAGGTTAGGGTAAGTCCACAGGAAATGAATATAAGTCAATGTAAAGTCCCCACAAGGAATGAAAAACACACAGCTCTGCTCCAAACCTAACACTGGCTCACCACACACAGCCCCTTCTTCTGCTGTCTCTTTCCAAGATGCTTCAATGTACCAAGAAATCCAAGACAAGGGGCTTTTCTGTCCTCGACCACTGGTTACCATTACATCTCAACACTTAATAGTCACTGTAAGTGTTTTACCAGCTGCCCATCATTTTTCTTTGGATTTGTAAAGTAACTTCATTCTTTTCCTTCTGTCTCACTTTTTCTCTCTCTCCACTATTTCTCTCTCTGTCACCCCCCGTTCTCTCCCTATTTCTCTCTGTGAATGTCCTCACCATCCCACTGCCCCTCTGATACGAGCTCTCTAGGATGAAATAAATATGAGGCAGTCGAGGTATAAATATGTATAGCAGCTTTAGCTGTGTTATTCTGTGTGACAATGTGTTGTTGCACTGTGTGCGTGCTTGTGTACACATGTAAAGTGTGTGTGTTGGGGGTGTATGTTTTCAGACCTTGGCGAGTGCGAGTGCCAGGGCTGCTGCAGATATAAATAATTCACTGGAAGGTAAACCTTAAATTCACATGACTTTGATAAGACAATACGAGTCAACTCACACACACACACACACACACTACCTGGCAATGAGCACGTGTGTGGTCATGTGCAAATAAATGCATGGATGTACATGTAGTAATCATCCATGAGAAGGCACACAGACACACACTTGTGCAAACATGCTGTATATTCATGTATTCATTATGTATATTCATTAAACTAATTAATGCTGACACACTCTGATAAGCTTACATGCAACCTTAAATCAGAAATGCTCATTCAAACATACACTTATACATCCATATACTGAACACACATAAATGATGTACACATTCCAGTAAATCACAAAAGGCTTTACTGTATTATATACAGTATATTACTGCTGTACGTGGCTGTTGCTACAGTTAGGGTTACCATTCGGGTCTATTTCTGGTTGTGTGCATGTATGAAAGTGTGTGCACTTTTGTGTTCGGTCATGTCAACCGTCTCGCCTTATACACTGATAGGGTTCCTTCAATAAGTAATGAGAGTGATATGAGGGCCTCCCAGTTGACCGAGGCCTTTAATATTTTACGGTAGGGACTCTCAGACGACACTGCCACAGCTCAACTGTAAAATCTCACTTCACCACTCTCCAAGATCCAATTTTAATGCCGGCCTCTGAGAGCATGTCAGTGCAGTCAATTCAAACAGTGCTTCATACAAGCTTTTTTTAATTCTGTGCATGTAATATTAAAAGCTACTGCACAATGTTTGTGTGAAAGTCTAAGTATGGAGGCTTTGTTTGAGCTTCAGGTGCTAATTTGACATGAGTGTGAAGCTGTAAATGGGACCGGTGCCTGTTGGCAGTCAACAACCCTGATATATATCTGCTGATTAACTGGTTCGTCTTAGTGCTTCTCTGCTGTTTTTTTTACTCTGTCAAAGGTAGATTTGCCATGCATGAACACCCTGCTCCACAGCCACACAGCTACACACTTTCACACATGGAGGCTAATTGGTACAACCACAGACTAATCTGTTGACCAGTGAGCAGCCTCGCTCAACAGCACATCAGCAGTGGGGAAAAAAATGGAGGGGCAAGTATCTTATCGTTTATGTCGGCCTCGAGATGCCCAGAAACACCAGACGTAAAGTTAGCAGTAACATCACCTGCTGGATATGAGTGAATTGAGCAAGACGTCAGATTAATTAGCCGTTAAAGAGCAAATCTCGCTGTTCTGCTTTTAGTCCTTTGTGACTTGTTCAACAAACACTTACACAACAAAATCACCAGAAGAGAATCTAATAAAGACAGGAAGCAGTTACTTGGCTGGTAATAACAAGAGAAGCCATGAGTTCATCAGCTCAACCAAACATCTTGTCCCCACTGGACGTTGGTCTTAGATGTTTTGCTGTAAACAGCTGGAAGGATGAATATTAACTGACTATGTGCACTGTCAA
Organism: Monopterus albus; assembly: GCF_001952655.1. Classification (NCBI taxonomy): domain Eukaryota; kingdom Metazoa; phylum Chordata; class Actinopteri; order Synbranchiformes; family Synbranchidae; genus Monopterus; species Monopterus albus. Next base: position 909,787 of record NW_018127999.1, read on the forward strand.
ACACACAGTCCATCTAAAACTATTGTGTGTATAGGTATTTTTGCTAACATTCTTTATCTTTCACAGTGGTAATTCATAAAATGTTTAAAATTACTGAAGTGTTTTTGGTATGCTACCCTTCATTTGGAAATCCAGATGTGTGAAGAGTAAATCTTGCAGAACAGCTCAGCAGGGCATCAGACAAAGCAAGCTGTCCACTGGACATTCTTGTCTCAAACAGTTACTGCTAGACATAATGATTTAGTGTTTTACTGCTATATTACACCTGGTGTGTGTTTAGTGTGTGTATTTTCCTTTCCACTACATTGTGCACAAGGAAACCACTGCCTTCATAGTGAGGACAGATCTGATTTGTTTGATTCCTTTTGATTCCTTTTGATTTTATTTTTAAGTTAAACTTCTAATAGTAGTCAAAATCCAGTAAACTATAATTACATTTTTCCATAATAACAGCTGCAGAATTATAGTTTAAATTTACATTTAACTGCATTCAGTGTCCAGTTTAATTATTAATGACACAGGCGACGTACCTCAGTGATGTTATTATGGTTGCATCAGGCATATATTGGTAGTTTTGTGGGCGGTTTTGTGACACTGCATTGACCAGGCATTTATGAGCAGATCGAGGTTTATTTGTTGGAATATCAAGTGCTTTATGCCTGTAAAAGTAGGCTTTTATAAGATGTTTTACAGTTTGTATATTAAGCTTATTTTTCTCAGGGTGTGATAGCAGTTAGGTGAAGATGACAGATTATAGTCATACAGTGCCTGGTGGACCAAATTGGTAATGTCACTAGTGTTTTTTTCAGTCAGTGCAGGAGCATGAAGTAAGACAGGTGGTTTCCTGTGGCCTAGCTTTGCTTGTTGGCATGTTTTTCAGTGCATTTGTGTCCTGATTTTTTGAATGTAGATGCCAAAGACGTTCTGACACTTGTCTCCAATGACTCATCAGTAGCTGAAAAGAAAACCTCTTCTACAAACTGAGGTCTGGTTGTCACTGCTTTGCTGTTCTGTGGTCCAACATGTGTTGTGAATTCACCTCTTTGGTTAGCAACCGTCACTGCATTGTTATAACTGAGTGGGCTCATACCAAACCGTTACATCAGATAGACTGAGTGACTGACAGTGCTGCCACCCTGTCAGGCGGCTGTGGCTCAGGGAGGGTAGAGCAGTTTTCTCCCAGTCAGAAGGTTGGTGGTTTGATTTCCAGTCTCCTCGGTCCACACGTCCAAGTGTTCTTGGGCAAGACACTGAACCCCTAGTTGCCCCTGGTGGCCTGACAGTCCTACCATCAGTAGGAAATTTCCCCATTGGGATTAATAATGTGTAATAAATAAAATGAAATGTGCCATGCTCGATGCCATGTTAAACATCACTCCTCTGATGCTGGTATCCCTATTCAGGATAAGCGGTACAGATAATGGATGGATGGACTTCAAAGCAAATTTCTATTCTAGTCTGCTGGGATGCTGACAGACCAGCATCTTAATATGATCCCCTGATCCTCTTGCTGTTATGATCAGAGCAAACCAGACTCTCTGGCAGCATTTCCACCCTGCTGGCCTGAACTGTTCTCTTTCAGCAGGGAAGTTTGTCCTCAGTCTGTAAATCCACAGTACAGTAAATTGAAACTAATTGGAAAGTTACAAAGACTATAGTCAGCTGGGCCCTCCCTGCTAGCACCCAAAATCCATCACTTCCCTAACCGAGTTCCACCGTAAAGCTCTGAGCGTGGTTTCACCAATGTTTCCCCATGCTATCGTTTTGTTCCAGCCAGGCTCTCAAACCATTATGGAATAAAGCGTCCCTGCTGAGCACCCTGTAGCATCTGCAAACACATTCCTCAGACCTCCACTTACCCGTGGCTGGCTGGGCAATAAAACATAGCCAATTAGGCTTTACTCCTCACTGTGTGAAGCCCTGCTCCTGCTGCTGAGTGTGATTTGAGTCAGAATAACTTCCTCCCTGACTTCCCCTCCTGAGAAGTGGTGGATGGAGTGGAACCACTGTACTCCACCTGCCAAGCAGTGAGAAGCTTCTCTGGAGGTAGCAACGCCACATTTGTTCTTTAGCGCTGTATCAATTTTTGCCTCATTGGCCTCAAGTCTTCATTTCTGTGCAGTGCAGGAGAGACTGTAGGAGTCCTGTAGGATCTGTGTTCACTTAGAAATATTTAACTTTAGATGATTTTAATTGTTAACATTGTTAACATGCAACTACTGTACTGTCAATCTACTCTGAAGTCTTTTTTTTGTACAGAGACTTGTTTCTGGTGTCTAGAAAAATGGGCTGCTCGAAATTGTTCATGTTCATCGGCATCTTTATCATAGGGCAAATGCAAACCTCTTTTTTTTTTTCTTTTAATAGTGACGATTCAGCAGACGCAAAATGATGCACTCCCTTTTGGCAGCAGTTTTCATTTCTGCTGGATAAATCACGTGACCTGATTAGGACCAACGGCCTGTCACTGTTGCCCCCCTATTGGGTGAGCAGTATATTGCATTTACCAAGACTCAAGCTATCCACTGCTTACGTACTGCTTGCTTATGACGCTTGCATTTCTGTAGTTTGCGAAGACTCTCAAACAGTCCTTACAGGTAAATAGCAGCATGATCACCACTGAAGAGGATGATGCAAGGTTAAGAATGTGCTATTCTCGTTATTTCTCTCAGATTTAAATACCTAAAACCTCTTGACTGTAATTGGACATGTGCACACACTAATAACCATTTTATATTTGTGCATATTTTATCGCTTGTACACATTGAAGCACTGTGTGAAGCCTTCCCACCAGCTCACTTGATTTTCATTTCAAAGTGGCTGTTGCTGCTTGTCATTCTCCTCTTTTAAAAAATAAGGCCCCTCTGATTTTTTCCATTCATCTATCAAAATTGTGGAGTATTTTGCACTTTCTAAAACCAGCAAATTCACTTTGATAGCAAGTCAGCTAACATGGAGAAAAGTAGATTTGGATTGCACTTTATTCGAGACCCACAGTCCACAGAATAGAATGGTTTAAAACTGAAACAACAGACTAAAAAGTTATATTTAGTGGAATAATAACACATAAAATATACAGTATGTTCTGTGACTAAAATACATCACGTTCATCTAAATCTGACCTGGTTGAACTCAATACAGCCTGTAATGACAATCTGATTTGTTTATGGCAGGCCCAGATAGCCACTGTTTAACTTTACACAGTAATTGTGTGCAGAGTGCCACTGGCCACCAGCAGAAGACTATATTGACAGTACTGGGGATTCCTCAAGGAACTGTGGTACAAAGGACTAGAAATTTCCGAGAGCTCAGACCAGTCGCTTCTTTAATCCTTTCAGGGCTTATGCATGCTGCATACAAGACGGCCAATCCATGTTGTCTGGATACATTGTCAAGTGAGATTTTGGAGACAGTTTAATCCCTCCCCAAATCCTGTTTTGTTTGCTGATATGAAACAGTTTGTTCAATAAAAGCTCAAACCAATGGAGACGAGGGCTTTGCAGTAATAAGGTTTTCATGACCGGGATTTGATCTTTAAATATTTGTTATTAGGCCTGATGTGGTGTGTATACAATTTACTCTCGTTTTAATTAAACTGTGCGAGTGTGTGTGTGTCTGCCTGTTTGTTGCTTTGTCTCTTTTCCTCCATCTTTTTCTCTCTTTTCCCCTTTAATCTGTACATGGACAGTGCATAAGGAGGGAGGGAGATGGAAGGTAGAGAGTCTGTTGGAGAGGAAAAGAGGACAGAGGAGCTGACAGGGGTGAAACAGTGAAGTGAAGTGAGAAGGAGAGTATGCAGCTGGATGGGGGAGGACACAGGACAAAGTGAGGATGGCTGTAGATTTTCAAAAGTAGAGAGGGAGACGAGCAGTGCACATTGAAAAAGAAAAGAGAAGTGTACGACCATAGAGGAATGAGTGGCGAGACAGGGGCTGAATGTGTCACGCGGTTTATTTAGAGTTTATTGTTTTGGCAAAGATCCAGACTCCCTCCCCAGGCTCCTCCAGCAGGCATGTTAGTTTGCAAATGTGTGTTCACCTGGATGCATAGATGCAGTCCTACTGTACACTTAATATGAAAATGTTCAGACGAATTGTCACACCTACACAGATTTAAAAAGTTATATTAAAAAAATCCAGAGTAAGACCCTTAAATCCATGTAGATACATTTGAGGAAAACACACACAGCCAAAAACTGCACATCTGAGCTCTGATTGGAGGATGATGTTGCCATGGATCCTAGATGGGCGTGGCTACAGTGTCACCGACTGACTAGCAGGAGCTAATAAATCATGTAGTGTGTGTGTGTGTGTGTGTGTGTGTGTGTATGTGTTTGATGGCTGTGTGTGCTGCACATCCGGGAGGTTTCACAAAGCCCAATCTAGCTGCAGCAGCCTCCACCGTCTGTCTGTGTGTCTGACCCACTTTCCAGTCTTTCCTTCCTTTTCTTCTTCCTTTGCTGCTGCCCCCTATTTTTTCTTCTCTCCTCCCAGTCCTTCCTTCCCTCCTCCTTGCATTTTTCAAATGCTCTTACTATGATCCTCTGTCCACCTATGTTCTTGGTCTCCCTTCAACACACCCTCTCCCTCCTTCTCTGTTTGTTTATCCTTCTTTCACTGACTGTCTCTCTGGATGGCTACCTGTCTTCCAGCTGATCTGTCTTTGCCTGTAGTATGTAGACTTTCTTGTGGGCTATTCATGACTTATCATTTTTTAAAAACCTTTATCAACCCGATATTTCATAACCCAGTCATTCTCACCTTCAGCTTCAGGTTTAATGAAACTAGTTCTGCTGCTGCTGTGGAAACATAAGTAGCAGACTCATAACCTACTTTAGGTTTCTATTGATGACACTGTGACAGTAAGGGCCGCCACATGCTCATTGCAGAGGGTGCCTCAAACCTCCCACATGCTATCAAAACCCACAGTAATCGTGTCACTATGCAAGCACACAGGCCTTGTCATCCTTTGAAACTCTGCGGGCGAGGACGCACAGCTCCTACTGATTGGCTCGGTAGTATCATGTGACCTCAGCACTACATATAAACAAATATGGATGGTGTGGGGGTGCTTAACAAATGGCTTGATTCAATGCAGTAAATCATGAAATCGATCTGCAGACATACGAAATGACTTTAATGCAGCACCCTCCGCATCTTATCATCTTTGCTCATCGGTTTCACAAGTTTAATGAACTGTCCATCTTCTCTCCACGTCTGGTTCAGAGGACGAACAGTGAATACAACAAACAAAACAACTCCTTTTTCTTCTTGGCACCTAGAATTGCGTTCCCTCTACAGTGCCAAAGTCCAGTAGCAACTCCGCAAAGCCTTGTGCTGCAATTATGACCACATTGATGGTTGCATGTGGCGTGCAGAGAACAAAACATGAAAATCTTATTGCCTTTGTTAACCACAGACCTTATTTCAGGCATCTAACCAAAAACCCATTCAAAAAAACCCACTGACTTGGGGGCGAGGGAACCCGTTCTTGGTTTTAAGACTCACTGCTACGGTGCTCACGTTACGTACATTATGGTCCAGGTAGCTGATCATATCTGAAGATCATTATAAATCACAGCACAGATATGTGTGGTCCTGCTGCCAAGACTTGCATTCATGACTGCTGTTATTTCAGCCCACAGTCTGTTTATGTTGTAGGGACTTGTAGCAACTTTGGCAAGGAAAAGAAAGGCAAGTTTGTATAACGCTTTACATATGGAAGGAGAAATACTCAATGAAAAAATAATGCATCACAGCTAAGATAATGCCTCAGCTTTGATTAAAAAGCTGCACTTAACAGAAACTTCTTTAGCTTTAGTTTGACAGCATTTAAAAGTCAAGGAGAGCTCACTTCAGTTTGATCCAGATGTGTGCAGATATGTGCTGCATAAAACTAAAGGACCAGAGACGTCTGGAGCATCTGTAACACAACACCAGATCAGAGATGGCTCTAAACCATTTTTTCGCCTCATAATATTGTTTCAAAATCGATTATTTGACACACAAATAGCCAAAGCAGCAGTTTGAGAATTGAAGCAGTGTGTTCAGCTTCTGTGTTGCGTTGTGAATCAGCTGCAGCAAACAAGATATAAGGCTGTGAGTTTGAGTTGCTTGCAGATGGATTTGATTATCTACTGACAGAGCCAGGCTAACTGTTTCCCCCTGTTACAAGTCTTTACGCTGAGTTAAGCTAAGCTACAGTACAGACATGAGAAGGGTATCACTGTTCTCATGTGACTTTCGACAAGAAGGCGTGTTCCCAAAATATCAAACTATGCCTTTATGAAGGTCTTGTTAGGGATGTTCTGTCGCCAGCTTCTTTTTGCAGATGTGGTTCCAGGTGTGGGCTGACTGTGAACCTTTCTTCTTTGGCACCAGAAGTGATCATTTCAGCCTCTTTGTTGCATTGAAGGAACTGAAGGAGCAATTCGTCTTTTAATTTAAATGACACTGTAATCATTGGTGCCACTAGTGTCCTCCTTCACTCTTATTTGGGAAACCAGGCTGAGAATGTCACTTTTGAAAAGAAGCTAGGCAGTGACTCACAGATCAGACAGTTCCTTGTTTGTGTCTTTCACCACTAGCTGCCTCTCACTTTGTTATTAGGTTAGCAACAAACTGCGGAAGCAGATCAATATTCTGATAAGTAATTAGTTGCCTCTTCACCACAGGTCTGTGTCATATGGCATCACTACAACACTGATGGCGTTACATGTCTATGTTAACACTAGTGTCTGTCTCTTTTTATTTTCACTCATAAATGCATCATGTGACAGATGAGGATGTGTGGGAGTTACCTGCTGTAACTGTCCCTGCTGGATCGGGAATAGGAATTCTGACATGTTGCACAGGCCTTTTGCTTTGACAGTGCATGTCACTGGGATGTTTTGGCTTGTGAAGGAGAGCCTTTAAAGGTTTTTAATAACATCAGGTGAAGTCTTGTGGAAACGTCTTTGCCTCCTGGACATTCCAGTCCAAATCAAGCATACATCTAAATTCTGGTGTGAAGAAAATGCTGGTTGTTATGTTGCTTTTTTTTTGGCTACAAGGGGAAGAACAGCCAAATTTGGGGATCACAGTAAGCATATATTTGGTAATTTACTGGTCATAAGACATCCACAAATCTGGGGTCTGCTTTTGCCCAAAAGTTCCTTATGCATCTAGCCTTTATCAACTGTTGTTTTAAGCCTTTAAATGACTGTTTTTCTGGACAAAGCAGGTTCTAACTACAGGTTGAAGTCTGGTCATTTTTAAATCTAAAATACACAGTTACATTACCAGTCAAAAGTTTTGGCACAGTTTCCCATTGAACTGAATGCATCCAGACTTTTGACTGATATGGAGATTTTGCAAAGTTCTTACCAAACTTGCTTGTTTACACATCCAACAGAAACAACACAACATTAATTTGAAGTTGTGTTTGTGGCCATATGACACATCTAAGCGCAGTGTTGGCTCCCATTTTAGCTCTGTTTTGGTATCTACCAGCTCCTGAGGGAAATACAGTAGGTGGCACAGCTGCTTCTCTAACAAGCTGCCTGCATTGAGGTGCACGCTCCAGTTTAATTATTCCAGGTGAGACTGGCTTGTTTGTAATTAACCCAGGCTCTCCATACTGGGTTTGGGTGATACTGGGCCAATTGAAAATCAATAATGTTGATCTTTAGCTAGCTGCTTCCTGACAGTGGCGCCTTTGTGTTTCAGGGCCAGTGAACAGTCGATGGTTCTCATTAGTAGGCAGCACAGGTTTGTACACTGAGAGCTGAGGGAGTCGGATCAATATCGGCGTGAGCTAGAAGTTAGTTGCAATGAAGAAGGAAAAAGACTGACTGCTCTGCGCTCTCTGACTTTATGGTATAACTCATTGGCAAAATAAAAATCTGTATTTTAATTCTTGCATTGGTTTGTTTTCTCTCACTGTCTTTACTGTGTCTCTTCTCAGTGCTGTCCCTCCTAGTGTGTGTTTACAGGGATTTACCACATGTGCGTCACATATCACTTAAGTCAATACCACGAAATCTATTTCAGACAAAGACATGCACTTTCCTTTATCTGTCTCCATTTCTCAGACAAATACAGACAGACACATGTTCCAGTTTCCTCCAGACTGACACACACACACGTCCGTTGGGTTTTTATCTCCATCTCAGAGATCAGTTTGGGAATTAGTTCTGACGCAGCTCTTGCATTTCCGCTTGGCTCAGCACACACATAGACACACGCTGTCTTTCTCAGACCTTTCTCTCTCTGTCACTGTGCACACTTTGTACTTCTATCTTTGTAAATGGCAAATGGACTTGTACTTGTATAGCACTGAAGTGCACTCAAAGCGCTTTAGCACTATTTCCCTGTTCACCCATTCCTTCTCACAAACATTCAGTGACATACTGCGTTCCCTAGCCCTTAGCCTCAGCTTAACCATCACAACTAAATGCGTAACTCTAAACATAACACTAAACCAGATTCTCACCTGGATCGTAAAACCAGGTCTGAACCCTCAGATAGCTCTTTGAATGGGTGTCAAAGTGTGAACTAGACACATATATGCTCACTTTTCCAAAATGTCTTCACTTCTCTAACTTCACTAAAGCTCACACTGGTCCTCACAGGGACAGCGATGCAAATACAGTGCAACTCATTCACTTTCCCTTGTTTTCACACGCACATACACACACACACACACACACACACACACACGCACACACACAAACAGGGCATGGTCCATTCCTGCCAAACACCTGTTGATGTAATTTGTGGTTGATGACAGCCAGTGCTCTGCTGACTGTTCTGTGTGCGTGTGTGTACGCGCACATGGGAGAAAGAGAGAGAGAAAGATAAACAGTCAGCAAGTGACTCACCACTCATAAGCATATAGTTTGTGTATGATTCTTTGTGTGTTGAGCTGAGAATCCACACTCGCAGAGAGATATGGACAGTGTGCACGACAGGCGTTGGCTCTGCTCAGCACAGTTAATACACTTCTAATGCTGATCATCTCCAGCGTATCAGGTCATGGATAGATGAGAAAGAAAGGAGGTGGGTTCAGGGATTAAGGGAGGATAGAGGATAGATGAGCCAATACCAGGAGTAGCAGATGGATGCATACAGATTTCTGCTGCTTCTTGTTGTCTTGCATTCTCTATTTAAAAAAAAAAAGATAGATGTTGCATTGATGGATTTATTTTGCTGATTTAGTTTTACAACCTGTGCTTTCAGTCACCTCTTTGGTGCACCTGCTGAATGCAAATTATCTGCCAAATCCAATTTCTGCCAGCCAGATTAATGAATCTCACGTCCACAGATACTGTATGTCATACTGACTTTGGCATAGCCAGAGGGTACAGAAATGGCCATGAGCAAGCAGATCTCTCACCAGCCAAGACAGAAAGATTTGGATAAACAGAGGCGATATTGTCTGCACGGTCATTTCATGTTCCGTGTATGAACATATTCACAAGCGTTCTCTATTTTCAGATTAAACCCTTGTAACCAAAAAGGCATATTTCACTTCAGGCAGATATCCAAAGACAAATAATCACTCCTGATTGCCAGGCTTATAAAAATATTGATACTTTTATAATCATGTTTCTTTATCAGAGGATAAACAGTGAAATCTTGTCCGCGCCTCCATTCCGTTTCTTTGCTTTGCTTTCATTGGCTCTCCCTCAAAGAGACACTGGATTTAACTGTCAAACTGTTTTTGGTGCCAAGTCATGTCAGACACATTTAACCTACCACATGTCGTCAGATTTTGTCTATGGGTGAACATGTCTAAATGAGGCGGATAAAAATGGAGCAGTGTTGTGTTTGTTGATTTTGAGATGGACAGCTGCTCAGGATGAATGAACAGGCTCCGACAGACTGGAAAAAGACAGATGGAGTTAAAGAGGAGTGAAATAACGGACTGAAGTGCAGATGTGTAGACAAGATAAGAGGTTTCAGTAGAGATGGGAGGATTAAATTGTGGAGGAAAGAATAACGGAGGGAGTTGGTAAAGGTTCGCACAGAAACTGTGCCGAAACACAGAAGAGTTCTGTTCACTCCAAAAAAATCTATATTAAATACAAGTGTTATTATTACACAACAAATTAACACAGCACTTCTTTCACAGATTCGAGATGAATGAACAGAAGTGTGTTATTTGTTGTTCATGTTTCAGCTTCATCTTCCAACAAAAATGACATTGGTTTGGTTCATTTTCAGTCTGCTGAAATAAGAAACGGAAAATGACCGCACTGCTACTTAGTGCTTAAGACAGTTTTTCCATATTCACAGTTTGGAGGACAGAGAGAAAGATAGTCAGTGAAATGTGCAGATGAAGTACCAGGGGATAAAGGAGAAAACAAAAACAGCAAGGTTCAATTTCCCCTCTTTATGTGTCGTTCATCCTCTTCTTCTCCTCCCATCCTGTTCTCCCCTGTCATGTGTCCAGGCAGAGGTAGTTGCTTTTGAGAACAGCACACACACACACACACACACACACACACACACGCACAGTGTCCTAATCAAAGCCAGGCTCTGCACATTGTGTCCCAGTTGAGAAGCTATTTTTATCTGCAGCACCATGGGCAGATAACATCAGAACAAGCTAAAAGCTATAATTACTGCCTTGCTGTTATATGCCTCTGCCATCCAGGTCACAGTGATGTTGACCTTAGACAACTAAAGTTCACCCTTGAGTTCAAGTGGAGATTTGTGCCGAATTTGAAAAAGTGAGGAAACAGAGCAGTAGAACGTGAGAAATAACATATAGTCTGGTTAACAAGAAGCAATTCATCAGCAGGACACAATGCTATTGAAACAATGTAGTAAAAATAATAATAATACTAATAAAGAGAAAAGATAATGACTTAGTAACTCAAAATAATGAGATACTTTCTCAATGCTTTGACTTAGGCCTGTCTTTTGGAAGTAGTGTGCACAAGCTTTCTGTCATTGGACTGACTTCCTGTTGTGGGCACTGTCATATTATTTACTGTAGGTTAGAATGTGATGTTTCTGTTGCTGGTTGTTGCGTCTGAGGTTATACCCTATCAATATATCCATGTACAGTAGCCCATCATGTACTGGCCTCAGTCCGAGGGCAAATGTTGTGGACATCTGCCAAATATCAAGTCCAGTTTGATAGTTATTTCCCTGCAGTAAATGATGATTAAATGTGTATCTGCCACATTGAAATAGCAGCTGAAATGATTTTACTTAATGTGACAGATCATATTTTTCAACTCAAGCTGCTACTACTATCCAAACACTGGCGGTACTGTTTCACCTACATACATACTGTCCACTACAAGTAGCTCCGGTCTGTGACATGGTTTCATGTTGTGTTCCCATCAGTGTAATATTTTTCTGTTATATGACTTTATATTTGTATTCCCTTGCTTGTTCTTCCTCTTGAATACCTGAATCTGCACACATACTCATGGATACAGTATGGCTAGAGATACATCATTGCTGATTTACTATTGTGAGAGAAATCCAGTTGGCAGAGATCCAGTTTCTGGCTTGTTAGTTTGCAAAGTGCTCTGGTTTGGACCCAATTAGTTTCTCTTCCTGCCTCTCTCCCTCTCCATTTACTTTGTTATACTGGCTGTGTTGGATGTGGAGTGTAGTGTATCCAGATCTGTACACAGACTGGAAATCTTCACAACCTGCTACCCACAGTATACTGTATACTATACACTGACACAAAACGGACAGGATAAATTATTTGTCTCATACATTAATGTCATTGTCTGTTCCAGCTCATAGCTGTTTGCTTTGAACTCCACATACAACAGTGCCTATGAGCACATTAAGTAGCTGTAATCCGTTACTGTGGTGGACATGATGCTGTAAAAACATTTAGAGGGTAGGGATACAGGCTGTACAGTGCTGCTCTGACTCTCACTTAGCTTTATTAGCCTGAGCTGCCAGAGTCATATCAGCTCAGGTTATACTTCCACAGTCTGGCGTAGATGGCTAATGACAAAAATATCTCTATGGCATATATCTCTATGGTGCTGTAGCAAAACGTAGGTGGGACACGATCTGTAACCAGCATTATTTTAGGAATGCCTGTCTGAGATGTGCACCGGGACCCCTATAATTATCTCAGCTCTTGGAGTATCCTGGTTTCAGGAACCTGAATAAGAAGAGCTTTATTTTATTGTCATCATGACACATAGAACGAAATTTTGTTTGGAGCTGAGGGGCCCGGGCCACTGCGTGCATACACGCCGCCATCACAGGCAACTTGGGGGGTTCAGTGTCTTGCCCGAGGACACTTCGACACGTGGACCGTAGGCACCAAGATTCAAACCTCCAACCTTCCGGTTGGGAGACGACTACTCTACCCACTGCAGCACTGTCAGACAGCATGGTGGAGCAGGATGACATGACAACTCTTGAATTCAGTTTATTGGCAGGAAACAGAAAGTCGCCTCTGATCTCTTACCTCTGATTATCTTATCACTGGATGCACATAAACCTCTGACGTTACATATTGATGCACTGATTTATTTATTTTTATCTTGTGATGGGATTTTTGTCAGGGTAAATAGTGATTAATTCACTTGTACAGAGTCAGCTATGCTGTTATTTTGACACGTTTTTTTGTTCCAGTTTGGACTACTATAGGAAAGAACAGAACTCTAGAGTAGACCGAAAAAGACACACTCTAATCCAGCAGACACAGACTAACATCTACCTGAAAAAGTCTTTTTGTCATCTCCAGATCCTGATGAAAACAGTCTTGCACTTTAAATATCACTGTGTATATATATTCTTTATTCACCATCTAGTTACTAACTTAGTGTCTGCTACTTGGTGCTATGCAGGAAGTCTACAGTGGGCTAACGGTATCAGACCTGGTTTGCCAAAATAGCTGCATTATTCTTCTGTCCTTTGTGTATTTGTTGAGCTGTAGAGTTTGGTTTGTGTATTTGTTGTGACACAACTGGACATCAGCTGTTCTGGTGGCACCCGGTGGCCCAACACCTTACTAAGAAGCTTTATGTTAGGCTTTTGTTTGTCCCTGCTAAATCATGACAACGATATTGTCTTGTGTTTCAGGTGCGTAACCTGTGTTACATGGTGACACGGAGGGAGAAAATGAAACACACCCTGTGCGACCTCCAGGAGAAGATCTTCCACCTGCAGATACAGCTGCTGGAAGAGGACATGGCTGGAGGTGAGACAGAGGAAACACAAGTGTGTCTGTCGTTACTGCTCTAACTTATAATGTAAAAAACTGCTACCTTTCACCCACTCTCGCACTACAGCCATGGCTGCCAACACACACTCTGTCGACTCAAAAAAGAAAAGAAAAAAAAGACATTTGGAAAGCTCAAGTGTGTGACAGTTACAGCCAAACCCTTGTTGACTGAGCGTGGTGGGTGGACAGTTTCGGCAATGGCCTGTCATCATTTTTTCACAGTAGGCCACACTTGACACCTTCAGAGCAAAGAACACTGGAATAATAGTTGAGCCAGATATCGTGGCACACACTATCCACATAAACGGAGCTCGATTTCCTATCTACTCTACACAGATGACTGACCTCGATGCATTTCATGCAGCTGCTCTGTGGTGGAGAACAGGGAGGATGGACCAGGCTGTGTTGGCAAGCTATCATCTTAGTGGGGTACCAGGTTAAATCTAGTACCTTTGTAGCTTTAATCTTTTAAAATTTCCACTTATAGTCGGCCATATTTAACTTTAACATTCTGGAATTGTATGCATTTTTGTCAGTTCACCTGGAGTAGTTTCAATAGTGGTTATAATAACAGTGAATAAAACTTGCCTTTCTAACTGTTACACTGACAAAGCAGAGACAAAACAGAGGCAAGGAGACAACAGTAATAGTTAAAAAGCTTAAAATAGTATATGAACAGTAACATTTTAAACAGTGTGCATTTTGCTATAAAAACAGCTTTTCAGAAGAGCTCTGCACTCATGCTCTTCCTGACTGCTGGTCCTCACTGTGGCGGTTCCAGAGCCTCAGGACTCTGCACCTTTTGACTCCAATCTAACACATCTAGTAAGACTAAGTCTAAGGATCTTAGCGAAGGCCTGGATATAGAGGCAGAGGTAGACAAGCAGCGCTCCTGCTGGTAAATCTGTGTATAACATTGTATAACATAATTTACAAAACGTAACCTTTCCAGTGACGTTTAGTGGGCTGGACTGTGCTTTTATTGGCACAACAAACTGAGATGTAGGAAAAGCAGAAAATAAAAGCTGCCAGCCTCTGCTCCATGAAAGCAATTTTGACTAAATATTCACTATTATTAAATCCATGATTAATTTTTGATCATTTTTGACCAATTTGTCAACACAGAACGGACAGGGGATCGCTAAAGAGCTGAGGGTCAACCGCCAACCCACCTGTCTCTTGCTAACTTGATACTATGTTTTCTGGCCTCTTCTTTGTAAACTAATTAAATGATTTGATTTGATTTATTCTTTCAAGCATGTAAAGACAGTTGATATGTCAACACACATAATTTTACACATATCCAACAAATGCTAATCCAATATCAATGTGCTTATACCTAGTACATGCTTGAATGGAGTAGGAAGAAGTCAGACTTATCTAGTCCTACCCCATGACATCATCTTACCATCATTGGTTTGCAAGCAGTAAATGATTCTCTTCTACACCACACAAGTAATATACAAAAAAAAATTATAACAGTGTTAACATTCTTACATAATTACATTCTTAAATACTTATCTTCTACACCACACAAGTAATATACTAAAGAATTATTACAAAGTGTTAACATTCTTACCCCACACCCACAATGTTCCATCTAATTAATCATTAAGCCTGTTCTTGCATATATCTTGATTGACACATACCTTTATATTTATGTTTAAACTCGTCAATTCTAGTACTATTTTTTATGTCCACACTTAAATTATTCCATAGTTTTACCCCACTTATGGAAATACAGAATCTTTTTTTGGTTGTACCTATAGCATGAATTTTAAAATTTAACTGACCACTTAAATTGTATCCCCCTTCCCTTTCATTAAATGATGTATTTCTTCTGATTAGAAATCATTGAGATTGATTATTTCGATCATAAGCTACAATCATGAGATTGATTATTTCGATCATAAGCTAGCAAACCATTCTTGCTGGGTTTAGCTAACTACTCCACAAAGCAGTTTCCTGTCCACACTGTGGATGCCGTGCAGGAGCTCACTACTGTTATTTATCACAGCCCGTCTCATAACCATTTTCAGACTGCAGCTTTGACACTGAATACCTTCCACAATCACACAGACTCTCTTCATCTGTCCGAGGGGATGACCGTCAACCGCCATCTGAATAAGTGCAACGCATAAATCAGCTGCTGGATTTGTCAATGTTCACAGGGTCAACAGCTCATGAATGTAACCAGAGGCCTGGAACTGAAGAGACTGACAAGTTAGCAGTTAAAACATTTCTGAATTTGACTGAGAGACATGGAAATCGTAAAAAGCAGGTTCGAGTTTGTCCCGTTTCTTTGAACCAGCCATTACGGTGGCAGCTGCATTTTGTTCCAGCTGAAGTCAGTCAAAGGCTGAGACACACAAGGGAGCTGCCACAGTCACATCTCGAAGAGAGAAAAAACTAAGAATCCCAAACGCTGTCCATCACTTATTGACTATGTTTTAGTCCTAACGCCATACAAATGGTCCCGTGGATATACTGTATACTCCAGGCTATATGCTGTCACACAGTAAAAAGCTGCTAATCAGAGGACACCTACCAAACACTCGAGCAGGCAACCAGATTAGGGTGAATGAATTAATACATACATGTGATACTGAACTCTTTCAACTGTAAACAAATAGTACCTATATTTAAAGCGCCAGTATCTTGTGACATTAGCACATTATTTTAGAAATGAGCCTCATATTACACAGTGTAGATTATAGGATTTAAAAACATTTAAAATGGTATAAAAATGGGCAAAAATCCTCCAAAGAAACAAAGGCTGACATTGAATTCCCATTGGCTGCCAGACTTCCAGTCTGTTGTACAGAATGGAGATGATGAAAAACTGTGGTTGTTGAGTTGATGTGAAGTATAATTGTTAAGAAATGATGCTGGCCCTGCATTCCTCTCGGATCATGTTAATGAGCCCTGTTAGTTCTACTAGTCGTGACCTGCAGCTGTCATGGTGATGACAGTGAAAGCTTGTTGTCATGGTAATACCAGTGATGTCTTGCCGGCGTGGTAATGATAGTGAACTGTTGTCAGCCTGCCCCTGTGGCTATGTTGTGCTGTGTGTGTGTAGTTAGCGCTCAGTTTGTGGAGCCCGTCGTGCTGCACACGTCCGTGCACTCAGCTAAATCTTACAAACGCTGTTGCGCTAACTCACTGTGGGCCTCACTAATATGCGCACACTCCCAAAGGCACACATGCACACACAGACACACAAACATGCAGTGCAGAGCTCCTGACTCAGCAGATTGCTGCCATTGGGTACCAGGAGCTGCGCTGCTGGCACTAAACGACCGTATCTATTCACACTGCCACAGGAGTTAGATTAGAGAGGATGGTGTGTGTGAGGGAGAGAGAGAGAGCATCAGAGAGTGAAGGATGAGGTTGTCTGCTATAATGATTTGCCGTGGCCCTCACCTTGTATCTCCCTTTTTTCACTGCCTTATCTATTCTTTGGTTTCCGCTCTTCTTTTCTGTTTATCTGCTTCTTCAATCTGTTTTCTCCACCTGCTTCTCTCTCTGTCTCTCATTTTCGTGTCCTCTAAGGGTTATATTTTCCATGTGTTTCTCCATGGGTGTCTCATCCAACACCCTGTTTTAGACAGTCCATTAGTTGTTTGTTTTTCTTTCATCATTCTGGCCATGCAAGCTGATTTTGTGAGACTATTTGGCACGAAGTAACATTAAAAGTAACTGAAAACACCGCTTAAATATGAGTTGTTCAGAAAATCTTATAAACCGACTGTGTTTAAAGTAGGGTGCAAAAAAGAAGTAAAACAAAAATGGATCAATTCTGTGTTACAGTGATTAAAACCAACTGGTTTTTCTGTTTGCTCAGTCATTAGTTTTACTTGCACTCCATTCAGCTGCCTCTG
The DNA here is from genome assembly GCF_001952655.1 of Monopterus albus. Taxonomy (NCBI): domain Eukaryota; kingdom Metazoa; phylum Chordata; class Actinopteri; order Synbranchiformes; family Synbranchidae; genus Monopterus; species Monopterus albus. Next base: position 926,865 of record NW_018127999.1, read on the forward strand.
AACAGGTGGAATACAATAAGCTGAATGTGTTAGATATGTGTCTCAACACAATGAACAAGCACACACTTAGATTAAAAAATATTAATAGATTAAAAATGCAGGTTGTGGTTTTATTTGACAGTGTTTATTTTATTTGCGCTGACAGCCAAATCTAGGCACCACAGAAAGGTTGGACAACTGAATTTCAGAAACCTGAAGACACCCTCCACCAGTAGCACTATCCGTTCTCCCCTCGTCTCTCTTGGGCTCGTTTCCATGTAGAAGGGGCACACATCCTCTACCCACCTAAAACAGAACCACTACCCTCTGTCCATCTGTCTGTCTCTCATAGCACTTCATGTGACATGTTCCGCACTCTGTCTGCCAGTCTGCCGGTCTGTCTGCCGTGTTTATCTGCCTGTCTGTCATGTTGTGGGCTGCTCTCGTCATGCTATGTGAATGCTAGCATGTTGCCAGCAAGGCGGACAAGCAGGCAGTGTCCCTGGAGTTCCACAGGCAGAGCAAGAAGCACAGAGGAAGTAAACGTCCTCCAGTAATATTAACTCATACAGTGGTAAAACTAACTGTAGCAAACATCCATTTTCAAGAAAGAACAATATCAAAAACATTTTGAATAGTAAAATAATTGTTAGGGTTTACTCTAGCAGAGTTAACAAGTCCTCATACACAAGTGTCAAAATAAAACTACTTGGCTAAGGTGGAAAAATATCTCGTTCAGCGTTGTCAAGGACTTTGTTCACTATGAAATGACCAGAACTGGTGCACGCTCAAAGTAAAAGCTGCTTCTGTTCAGACCACACAGTTTAAGCCTGATGGCTGTAGAGTGTAGAAAACCAAACTAGCCATCAGACAAGACAACTGATCATTTTATATCTTGTATGTGCAGATTCTCAGTCATCCAGGTCATAGTAAGCTGAAAAAACTGACCGATGCTGCATTTGGGACACCTCACAACATTCCGACACAACGTTTGGCAATTTAGGTTTGACTTGAATTGTCTCTCAACACCAGTGTTACCAAGCTGAGGCTATGAATTTAATGTGGACAGCTTTTTAAACCGGTGGTGAAACCATCTTAATTTTATCTAAAGCATCTAAAAAGCATTCAGTGTGCCATGATGTTTTCCATGAAAGGAGTCGTGACGTAATATGAACCCTTATTACTCCTGTGTACAAAACCTTGAGATAACAGTCGCTATCATTGTTAAAACCTGATGGTGAAACCAGGTTTTGTTATTAGTTATTATTGTTCCAGTTTGTTTTTACTGTTTTCAGTATCTAGTAGACAGTGGTTTTTCCCCTTTGGAGAAAACATATTGATCCACATAAAAAAAAAAAAATTACAGGTTCGGTTGCATTCTGTAGGTGGGACTTTTTCTTGAAAGCACACAGACACACATTGTTATGCACGAACTGTACTACATTAACATTCTGGCTCAAACTGAACTGTGACAAGCTGACAGTGGTTAGTATTGGCCTCTCTGATCTGATCTCAGAAGGTGTGTGTGTAGGAGAGTGAGGAAGACAGAGAGAATAAGGACGGAGTAAGAGGAGGATGGGAAGGGACAAGAAGGTAATGGGATAAAAGAAGGAGTAGAAGAAGAGAGGCAAGCAGGAGAACGTGAGTCTGAGAGGACTAAGGGGAGAGTGGAGAGAGGGGAGAAACAAAAATTTTCTCACATGTACTAATGAGCTTAGGTAAGAAATGGGACACAGTGGCTTTGCACACACGGACACACAAACAGACCTTGAGAGGGGAAATTAATCACACACTTCAAAAAGACGAATCCCCTGATGCTGCTGCACCTTCTAAACAAGAGGGTGGAGGAGGGTTGGAGGGAGGGATAATATTGCAGAGATGGAGAGAGGCAACGGCAGAATGTAAAGACAAAGGAGGGGGAAAAGCACAAATCTGACAAAATGCATTTAAAAAGGTTTCCACTGCTGGTAGTTAGATTTGTGCTGAGATTACAACCTGCAGGGGGAAAGCTTTCAGGGGTGTCCTTGAAAACCCAAAAACTTAGTTTTCCTCCTTTTCTGAGCTGTAGAACTTATAAAAGAACAAGATCAGATTAGAGAAACAGAAGAAATGGTCCTGGGAGATCAGAGGATAAGATGGTCCTCCTGTCAAAACAAAAAGAAGAAATTACAATTTAGGAGCTGTGTGAAGAATTCCCTCTGGGAGCTCCCTCAAAGATCCCCTGGCATTAATGGCCTCCGCAATTTCAGCAAAAGCCATAAAATAAATTGGAAAAAAGGGGGAGAGAGAGATCTAGTAGATGTACCAGCACTTTCCTAAAAATCCTCTGCTTA
>NW_018127999.1:929201-933759 GCF_001952655.1 Monopterus albus
TCCTGCCACCTTCATACTGATTCCACGTGCTAGATTTGAGCACGGATTCAGAGTCATGTAAATAAAACATGATTTCTGTCATGATCAGAAAAGAAATCTCTATTATGTTGAATATCAATTTTCTCTCATGGAGAGGTGAAACCTGAGCTGTCTTTAAATGAAGCTTTTTCCACCTAATATTGTACAGTTCTTACAAAAGTGAAAAAGCTCCATTCAGGCTTTGAGCACAGGAGACAGTAAGGATGTTAGCTTTGTTTCTGGAGCGTAGCTGTGATGGAAGTAGAGAAGCAAATATTTTAGGTGGTACCTGGAGAAAACAGCTTAATTCTTTCTTTAAAAAGAAATCTCATATCGATCAGGATGTCACATCAGAGTAGAACCAACTGCTGACCTTTTTTACTTTAAGAAACAATACTACAAGTGAAAAGTGGAGTAGTGTTAGACACAACTCTAATTTCAAGATTTACAGAAATATAAAAATTAAATCTCGTCTTTGTCAAAACTCGTGACTGAGAGGTTTAACTATTGTCAGATGAACAAAAATGCAAACTCTTCACACTTCATTTAAAAAAAACTTTCCAACTTCGAACTTCTTCTTTCTTCAGTGTCTGTTTTCAGTGCATGCTTATTATTACATTTATAAGTTTTAGAAATTGTTGGGTTTTTTTGCTCCACAAAACTTTTCACAAGAAGGAATTTTCAAGCATCCTCCCAGCAGGAAATGGATCTGTCATCGACCTGAATGTACAACTCATCTGCCCTTTTCACATTTCATTCCATCCCGTTTCATCCTTCCGGTCATCACGCACGCTGTCGGTTTCCATAATGTCTCCATGTCGTTGATTCTTCCACTGCACTTTTCATTTCTGAATAGAGGTAGAGCACAAAGTCTGCCAGAACTTTAGAAAGCAAAACAAAAGTGGGAAGTTTTTAGGCTAACAAATATTTTCCTTTTTCCTTGACTTTTCTTTCTTGCTGAACTTTTCTCTCTTTCCTCACTTCTTCTCTCAGTTCAGACACACACACTTCTGATATTTGTGAGGCCACTCCCTGACATAAGGCCTTCCCTAGCCCCTTCCCCTAACCTAACCTAATTCTAACTCTTAAACCAAGACTTTGAACCGATCTTTGGAGATGTGGGGGCTGCTACAGATGTCCTCACAATGATTGTTTAAAAAAAAATTGTAAACACAACTATAGAAAAATGCACACACACAAACACAACAAGGGTCATCTCAGTATGAACTCTCTCTCTGCTCTCACAGCTTCATTCATGCATGTCCTACTCCTCCATGCTAAAGCAAGCATGAGGACAGCCTGCTGCTGGCGGTGACAGACACACACACACACACACACACATACACATGTACGGTCAGCGTGCACTGTACTGAACAATGCACAGTCCATTTTAAAAGAATCTGGACTATATGTGACACAACAGCCACAAAATAATGCAGCAGATTCTGTTGTGCTGGCGGCTCAGCAAGTCAAACTTTTAATTTGTCCAACACTGTACTTTGGCTTATAACCACATACCTGCAACATTAATGGTGTTCCCATCAACCATAGCAGTGCTTTGTGTTCAAATGTCTGACAGACAGAAAATGTCTTAGTTTATTTGTTAAACCAATATGTGTTAGCTTTTAGCTCTGCACCTCTGTACATAACTAGCTGTTGGTGCAGGTCATCCATGTCTGCTGCTTTACCTCACAGTGACAGCGGAGTGAGGCGCACACACAAACAAATCAATTCAGCTTCCCTAAACCCAGCATAACAATAATGAACCTGCAGGTGCCACCTGCTGTACCAATGCGTTAACTCGTTGCACATACATACACACATACATGACACACTACAGCAGGAGGGTTAGTGAGCCTTGCGGGCAGGACTCTGTGTCTGTGTAAACTGCAGGGGCCTGTTACAGCAAGACATCCTAACAATAAGGCTTCCTGTGTCAAAGAGTGAGGGAGAGTTCATCACTAGTGGTGGTTTATGCGGAGTGTGAATGCATGTGCCTGGGTCATAGTTTTTTCATGTGTGCAGCTGTGTGTGCAGATATGTGTGTGTGTGTGTGTGTGTTAGGTGTGCACAGCTGAGCAGTGCTCATTGTGTTTAAACTTAAAAAGGAAAGACCCAATAACAGCCAGACCAACTTGAATAGCAGTCGACCCTGACAGAGCGAGAACACAAACACCAGCTGCAGCATGATACGCTAGGATTCAGTTCAGTCAAGTTAACAAGCAGGCATGGTGGAAAAGAGCAGCAGCATGAGAAGAACGATTTCCTCAGAACTCATGTAAAGTCATAGAAATTCAAATAGTTTGTTCAAATGCTTCAAACACAAAGTTCTGTCTCCTCCTGTATTGACAATAAAACATTGTGTTGAGCTGGAAAATAGAAGACAGTATTAAATACAACCTTAAAGTCTGCACAGAATTGTGTAATTTGGCTCATTTCCATTTCAAAGAAAAAATCTGAACCGTGTGTGAATGATACAGTATATGACCTGAGTTCAGTATAATGATCACCTTGTTGTGATGGGATAAGACGCCCTCATTTTTGTTCAGCTTTGAAAACTTTTATTTCTAGCCTGCTGCAGAACCACGAGACTTACCAGTTAGGAGTTAATAACGTCATCCATGTCTGAGGAGGGCTGTGTTATTCTGCACCTCCCACAGGTCAGTGACGCCTGTTGCACTGGGCTGCACTCCCTCAACACAAAACATTTAAACAGATTTAAAGGTACCGGTCACAAGCTTATTGTCGACACGTTTCAAAACACGAACAGTGCAATAACACAGTCAGTCCAAGGAGTGTATCATTCATGTGTGGAAGCTATACTTCTTTAGTCCTTAAATTAAGGTTTAGCAGAGCCTTTTCCCACTGTTATACACTGTTTCCTTCATTATTTCTTCCTCTGGCTGCTCCTTATAAGCTTTGATCTAAATGTATTTATCTATTTATTGCAAAACTGAAATGAGATTGTGGTGTGTTTCTATCACCTGAAAGAATCTCCTAAAAAGCCAACTAATAATCTGAAAAACTTTCCGTAACTAACAGTTATGCTACCTTGTCACTTGGATTCCACCTGAAAGAAAGAAGTTCCCCCAGGCTCAGTCACACTTAAGCCAAGCTTAAATTGAATAAGTCAACTAAATCCTTAACCTGAGGCCATCTTCTGTCTCCCTGCAGAGAAAACCCAAAAGGGTGAAAAGAGGAAACAAAATGGAGTGAAGGAGAAAGGGAAGGAGAGAAGGAAGAATAGTCCTGAGAAGAAAAAGGAGAGATGGAAGTCAGAGAGCGGCTCCCTGCTGAAAGAGCTAGGTACATTGTGTGTGGGTGTGTGTGTGTTTAGGTGGGTGTACGCCCTGCAGCGTTTGCAGTGTTTCCAAACTGATCAAACGTACTTAGGCTGAACATATGCCTATGTGTGTTTGTGTGTCCACATGAAAGCTCCTGCTGGCAAAAGGTTAGCACATTCATAGCCTCAGTGCATCAATAATTCATTTGAGGCAGCGTATTGACATAATGTTACTTCATTGTTGCAGTAATAAAACAGTCAAGACATTATAAAAGTCGGAAATCTCTGGAGAATATTATTCTGTTTTGCCTTGGTGGAGATTTTGTGTTTATGTGGAAACTTAAAGAAATTATCTGCATCATGAGAGCTGCACCCCCTCAACACGGTTTCATTCTGCTGTTGTCAACGTCCTTTTCATTGTGGTGCATTACTTTTTCTTTATTTCTTTACAAACTTCATGCCTCCATTGTGAGCGCTGTCATGCACTGTCTGTGTGTTTATCACTGTAGATCAAATGTCAGGTGCCATGGTAACATCTTTAATAGGAGTTGACTGCAGCTCAGCCCAGCAGGTCTGATCTGATACATCACTCTGTCGCATAGAGTAGTAACATCACTCGGAGAGAGAAAGAGAGGAAAACTGTATAAAAGTGAAAGAGAGAGAGATAAGACTGCTGTCCCTGTAAAGAGTGAAAACCTCTCTCAGCTCTTCTGTAATACAGTTTGTCCCAGCCAGACATCCGTAGTTCACATCATTGCTAGTGTGAGGCGTGTTCGTTTTATATTGAAAAGAGAAGACTTAATAAGTTTCACTGTGTGAAATTTATTATGCATTAACGTATCAAAATTAGCATGTGCATATGGATCTTCACTGTTTAGGATAAAACAGAAAAGACTGACCTCAACTTAGTGGTATACAATATTTATATGAAAAGGTGTTACTATCTAATTGGTCCAAAACTGTTGGGGAGAAGCCGTGGTTTAGACTTAACTCTCCCGTTATTGGTCCTTCAGTCCGTCCGTCCTTTCTGCTCCAATCATCGTGGACAGCTCCCTAGGAAGGAGGAAGAATACTGTTTTGAACTGTTTTTAATCTAAGTTTGCATATGTAGATACAATCCTATTAATGTGAGTAAACCAGTGTGAAATTCAAAATGAGTAATGTAATGGAAAACACTTCTACTCTTTTTAACTGTAACTTCTTCTAATCACTACTGTCTCTGCCTAAGAGCATGTGTGTGTGTGTGTGTGTGTGTGT
>NW_018127999.1:933837-948316 GCF_001952655.1 Monopterus albus
AAACTTTCCCCTTTAATTCAAATGTATTATTGCTATAAAGACAGCTATTTTTGTTAGTGAAATGCTAGTGACTCAGCCCTGCTGTGTATTGTGTATTTGTGTATTGCTCTGGATAAAAGTACGGTGTATGTATGTATATGTATATTTTCTGTGTATTTCTCTCTACCTACTGCTCATGTCCATGTCAACCCACTTAAACACACAAAATAGCTTATTCTCACACTTATACCTCAACGAGAGGGTAGCTTATCTACCCAACTCCAATGCTCATAAATTAACTCACTCACACACGCTCACAGCTGTAGTTCAATGAAAAGAGGGAAAGATCTTCTAGACAACACCAAAAGCACACAGTTAACTCGTCCACACACACTCTTACAATTTCTAGCACAGCAGAATAAGAGCTCCCCTTAACACACAGTCAAAACACTTATGATAACCAATACATAGACAGACTAACACAAAAATGGGTACTTCCTCTAATTTTAATGCTAATTAATGCCAATTCCTAATAATTAGTCTTTTTAGAATTACTCATGCCTACTGGGCACTCTCTGTAAATAAGTTTCTAATTTGGCTCATGCCTAATTGGGCACTCGATGCAAATGAATTTCTGGTTTTGCTCATACCTTGGATACTCTTGCAAATCAATTTCTAGACTTACTCATACCTTGGGCACTCTTGAAATTAATTTTGGTTCTACCCTGTAAGAAATTACTCATGTCAATTGGACACTCTAGTGAATTTCTGCATGCGTTAATTTTACTTGCTCATGTCTGATTGGCACTCTTGCAAACCTGATCAGGATTTAATTTTGATCCGTTAATGACTGTAAATAAAATATTTATTCTATAATTTTAACAGAGTGTTTGTCCTGAAACTTCCTTACCTCTCTCTCACCCACTTAATTTAGATTTTCCAATATGCAGAATTTGGATAGAATCAACAGGTTTCTGCTTACCTTTGGTTTTCAGTAGACCGCGGTCTGTGGGTGACAGGAGGCTGGGAGTGCAGGCTGGCACAGCTGGAAATCTCCAGTCTTGAGCCGATGCTGATCCAATTCGTTCCTCTCTTATCTTCAATATGGGTCCCCGTACGGGCCACCAAATTTGTGGTGCTTGTTCGTTTTATATTGAAAAGAGAAGACTAATAAGAGGATGTATATTTCTCAATGTGAAATTTATTATGCATTAACGTATCAAAATTAGCATGTGCACATGGATCTCCACTGTTTAGGATAAAACAGGAAAGACTAAACAGGAAAGACTGTCCTCAACTGGTTGGTATACAATATTTGTATGAAAAAATGCTACTATCTAATTGGTCCAAAACTGTTGGGGAGAAGCTGTGGTTTAGACTTAACTCTCCCGTCATTGGTCCCCCATTCTGGTCCGATCTTGTCCCTGGCGCGACCTTGTCCTGAAACAGACACTTTGCACAGCCCACAACGCTTCTTAGTATCTTATCAAACCTCAACTCCCCTGGCTTCAGGGAAACAGGACACAATGATAGGGCCAAAGAGTGGTTAGGAGAGGCCTATGGCGTCAGTTGGACCCTGTGGGCTGAACAGACATTATGCAGATGAGCTTTAAATGGTAAATTATCAATGAGATCCCACTGTTTAGATGGCTAGTGATGACTGGGACTCCACAGTAACTACTCCCAGATTCAGCCTTTTCACTGTATTCTACATAAGTACAGTTACTAATACAGTATGTGACTTATTACAGAGATACACAGCATTATAATGTAGAGCCACCAGTGGTATGAGCACTGTTACTAAATGGTAAACCTGGAAAGAGAGAGAGAAGCTCTGTCAGTGTTAATCCTTGTCACTAATGAGCGGCTGGGAGCGAGACGCTGAATAATGGAGAGGGAGGCCTGTCCGTGCCAATCCTCATCATCAGTGAGATGAGGATGAATGATGATGGTTCTCTCTCCTGACTATCATCATGGCTTCATACGGTGCTTAGATGGCAGGTATTAAGTGGAAATTGAGCATGCAGATTGATGTGTGTAGATATTTGTTCGTAACTTTGACAATTTAAAGGCACTTAGCTGACACTCGTATCTACGGTGACTTGAAGAGAACGAGCAGATAAAGGCTCACCGTCTCCCCTGAGAGCTCTTGATGGACTGCTGACGGACACGCACTGCCACTGTGGTGATTGAATCTGTAGCTTTTAAGTTGTCAACACGAGACAAGACACCTGCCTGAGCAGTGAGGTGCAGATTAACATTTCTGTGCACAGACATCCTTATAAATGTCAAAAAGATACTGATGCGGTTTGTCCATTATTAAGCAGCGAGAGAGTTATTTTTTACTTTCCACTGAGCAGAAGTGACATGTTTGGTCAGGGAAGGCTGGGAGTAACATTTTTGCAGCTGAGATCTTGAGGTTCTCAGGAAATAATCCAGGTTCAAATTATATAGGGTAGGAATGTGTCAACTTCGTGTTAAATCGGAGATGCAGAAGCTTCTCTATTCACCACGTTTCAGATTGTAAACTGAATATCCGTTAGTGTAACTGTGAACCGTTCCAGCTGCATTTGTTTAGGTAGACGGGTTTGTTTTCAAAGCTGGCACTCTGATGTGTCTGCAGCACCTGTAAAGTCACATTTCCTGACATTCTGGAAACATCCTCAATTTATTTTTTCAGATGCAGCTGCTTCATGGGACAGTAGAGCTGTGACAGTTTGATGAGAGCCAGTGCTGTCAGTCGTGGCAGAAGCAGAGTGCGCTGGCAGGATCAGACACAGTGTTTCCTCCTGTCCTCTGCTGAGCACTGCTGTTCTCTCTCTGCTGTTCAGTTTGGACATGCTTCACATCAAAATTACATAACCGTTCAGATAAGGTGACAGCCAGGCCTGTGAAGTGACTAAAAGTATAAAGAGCAAATTAATGGTGGCGCTTTTAGGGACAGTAGGAATCCGCATAGCTAACAAAATACAGACTTTTGCATTTTTTAAGCCCCTTATTAACAACATTTAGTAACTGTCTATAACACAATATAATGTAGTTGTAAGCACTTACAAAGACATTTTAGGTGTTAATGTACAGTATTTGTCACAAACTTTTACAAATAAATTTTATTACAGCTATTTTGTAATTCCGTATTTATACATGAATAAACTCGATTAAACATACAACATAAGTTTTTCTTACTATGAAAGAAAACAAAGCACCAATTAACATGCAAACATTGAAGTGGTGGTGATGTAATGTGTGTTTGTGTAGGCGAATAAAATAGAAAACAAGTTCTTCATATCTTTAGGCTTCCTCTAAAACAAGCTCCTCGGCTGTGAATAGCTTCTATATGTAGGGCATAAGTGGGTGGATTTGTAGTCTTGCATAATGCTTGTTTTTATCTGTCCAGATTGAATAAGTTATGAATATTCCTGCAGTGACACTGTGTAAGCTGTGGGCTGCACAGATGATTACTGCACTTGATTAATATTTACCCACAGAGCTGTGCAGGTGCAGATCATTTTCCCCTGGTCAGAGGTGGTTGACTGTTTTGTGCGGTGTGTATCAGTTGGCCAACTTGTTTGCCAGGGCTGGCGACAAAATGTTCACAAAATACTTCAGCCTCAGCTTGCAAAGCTTGCTTTTAACCTTTTAAATTCAATGTACATGCATCAGTTTTTGGAACTTGTGAATCATAAATGAAAAGAATCATGATTCTTTTGTGAATATACCTTTTTCCTGCACATTCCTGTTGGTTGTGTAACACCTTACTGATCAACTTATTACAGTCAGGTAGAATATGGAGCACAAGCTTAAACACTGGATTCTTTTAGGCTGCTACAGTGAGTAGCGCTGTCGCCTCACAGCAAGAATGTCTGACTCTGAACCGCGGGGTCAGCCATTCTCCCTGTGACTGTGTGGGTTTCATCCTCGTAATCCAGCTTCCTCCCACAGCTCAAAGTAGAGTGTGGATACCCAAACCAAGCCCCACAGGACCCATCAGTACTCGAGGGTTTGGCCTGGGCTCGGATAGACATTTAGAAATTCTGTTCTGGTCCTGGTCTGATTGAGACACGTTGATCAAACTTTAGGCTAGAGGGCTGGAGCATTCAAACGTCAGGTTCATTTAATAATGAGGGGAAAAACACTGTACAAACGGTGCCAGACTCTGCTCAGGTTCGGACGCCGTGGACTCGGCGTTCGGGTTGGGTTCGGTCAGAAATATGCATCCTACTCCATGCTCTAGTCCAGAGACGTGCAGGTTAGGTTGACTGGTCAGTCTAAATTGCCTGTAGATCTGAATGGTTGTCAGTCTCTCTGTTAATGCTGTGAGCCAGGGGTACCCCTCCTCTCACCCAGTGTCACCTGAGATCGGCTCCAGCCCCCCAGCTCCCTACAGGGGCAGCAGTATGGATAATGAATGGATGGATGAATTCTTTTAATTTTGTGGGCATTTCCTGAGAAAGAAAATGGTCAACTTTGAACATTTTGGATATTTCAAGCATCAGCCATTTACCATCTGATCTGGTTTAAACTCTAGCACATATGTACAGTATAATCTGTGGTATATAGATTCATCATGATAATTACAGATCCATCACCATATGTACATTTGCATCTTGCAGTACAGTCCAGACACATTCTTACAGAGATCTTTGGAGCCACTCACCCACACACAATGACTGTCAGCAATGACGTAGGGCTGTCTGTCATTTCCATATTTAACCAGACTAGGCGTCACAGAACCAACGGTACTTTCCCGTTGAAGTGAATATGGTCAATAAACAGACCTGATAACACAGGGGATGAGTTTGGCTCTGCCTCACTCGCTTCCTGCTCTGATATCATCTCCCTCTCCTTTTCTGTTTATCTCTCTGTCCGTGACTGTTTTTCACAGGGACACACGCTGTCCCTTTTTCCTGCCTCTAGCTCTGTGTTATAACACTCCCCTTTTCTGTTTATCTTTCTGCCTCTCTTTCTCAGCCTCAGTCTTTCCACCTGACTGCTGAGGGATAAGGGCAGCAGCTTGATCTAGAAAAGATCCTTGGAAATCGACACTCGCATTGTTTCCATGACAAACAAGCCCCTGTGTGTATGTGGCCTGCTTTTGTTGTGTGCAGCTGTGTCATCTGACTGTTTGCTTTCCTCTGTCATATATCTATATCCTTCCTATCTCGCTGTGTTGTCTGTGTGCTTGTCTTTGCGTGCCTTATGTGTTCATATCTCACAGTCTCTGTGTGTGTATGGGTTTGTGTGTCATGCCATCTGTTCTCTGTCGGGTCTGGTGCTGTCTCCCAGGGCTTTGTCTTGCTCTCAGTGTTCTGGGATCAAGAAGACAGACACGAACCATAGCTCCATCTCAGATGTACTGTCCCCTGTCCTTGCTGCCCATATGCTGGTGGTGATTGGAAAATATAAATTGTTTTGGTATCTCTCTCTCATAGTCACTGAGGAGCTTCATCCTGAAAATTGAGATCCATAATAAATTTTAGTTCAAAATATAATCCAGCTCAATCTGTATGTTTGACTGTTGTTAGACATTACACTTTACATTTACTGGAAAACATCCACAAAGAAGCGACTGACAAACTAGAGAAACATGTGCTGAAGTGAGTTATTGCTTCTCAGTCTCCCAAACCTGTTGCTGCTTTGAACTAGGTATGTGTTTGTCGTGCAGGACGGTCTGTTCTCTGTGCTATTATTGAATTTCAATGTGGGATAGAAAGGCGACAGTGCTCTTTCAGTCTGAAGGCAAAATATTAAGGTTGCATCATAATATTTGTACAAGTTTGAGCTCTTTTAATGTTTAGAAGTCTCCTACATTAAGTTGACATAGGGCAACATTTAACTGTGGCCTATTTACACAGTAGAATAGCATAAGATCATTTTGTCACAATGTGGTAAGATACTGACTGACAGAGAACCACTGTCCAGTCAATCCCTGTTGATTTATGCTGAGTTTTTTTTTAATCCTGAATGCCACCAGTGTCCTGTTCTGTGATTGTACCTTTTATTCAGGTATTCCGTTCCCTCTTTGTCTACCTGTTGCACTTTAGCACTCTGAGGGGTCTTTAGATTGCTCTGTTGCTCCTCCTGCATCGACACTCGTCCCAGTTACTCTTTATCTATCTCTGCATTTCTTGTGGAGTTTCTAAGGAGACAGTTGGCACCCGACAATCTTCAGACTGTAGTGAAATGCTTTAGACCTAGTAACACACACTCTCTTTCTCTCTGTCCCTCTTATGTGCAGGCCTGGTTTTGGTCCTGCCCTGCTGCTACTGCATTCCTCACTTTGCTCTGCCTTAGCAGCACTAGCTAGTAAATCGCTGCCACAACATCAGCTGTTCTGTGCTGCCATCCTGGGGGAAACCTAGTGTGCACTGGCACTGAGGCCAGCTGTTCCCCAGACTGTTGTTGTCACATCATAAATGCCTTGGAAAGGACTTTAATTGCACCAAGGTCTTTTGCTACTTAGCATTAGCCTACATTACCACTGTCAAGCTAACAGGTATAGCATGCCGTTAGATACAGCTCCACCGTTGGAGAAACCTGGGAGCGCAGGTTCAGAAACAAGCACATGCATGGCCGGGATTACACATTCAAATCTGATTCTGCGTTTACAAATATGTGACTCTGTGCTCTCAAATGCTGAGTTGCAAACTGAGTAGTGCTCAAAATGTGGTTTGTACACCCTCTAACGTTTTGGCAGATATTTACTTCCACAGATTCCGTCCTGTACTGTGAAAACAGCAAGCGAGTGTCTGTTTACACCAGTGAAACTGGTGAAATGTGAGGAAATAGTGTTTTCCTTTTTATATCAACTTCATGAATGAACAGTCCCTGTCCTATTTCCCATGATTCTTTGTGTCGGTATGGAAAAATGGCATAAGGAATAAACTTATCAGATTTTGCCTGCCGATATTCAAACAGGTATGAAACACAGAATGGCAGGAAAAGTTATGACCCATTAGGTTTTCGACAAGAAACAGCAGCAACACAGTGACACCTCGGTTAGTCTTTAATAGTGGATGTTGCAAAAGATGTTTTTTCTAGATGTAAATATATCTAAAAATAATGTTGAGATGTACAGTCTGTGGCAGAATTTGAACATAGCAACAGACTCCACAGTGGCATGTTTTTGGTTTCCCTCCTACCTTCCTGTCTCTGAACTCTACTGTTCTCTCTTCTCCTCGATCATCCCCTCCTGTCGTCTTCACACTTCGCTGTGTTTTTTTCCTCTCTGTCACCTATTCCCTCCTGCAAAGACGTGCTGCGTCATGGAAACAACCGGCTTGTGTGTGTGTGTGTGTGTGTGTGTGTGTGTGTTTGGAGGCTAGCTGGTGTTAAAGCCACCCTAACAGCACCTCCTGCCGTCCTGCTTGGCAGATCATTATAGCCAGTGAAGATTTACAGGGAGGCTGGGAAGACACTAGAGAGAAGAAGAGAGAGAACAGTGCTTAGACCACAAAAATCTGCAGGTACTTAACGGTGTTTTACTTAATGTGTTTGTGTGCAAGTTTTTATCAGCATTATTGGCTTTTCTGGTGATAATTGTAAGATACTGTGGGTTGTTGAGAGGCAGCTGTTTCCCAGGATGTGACAGACTTCCACTGTTTTTGTGAACACTTGTTATGGGCTAAATAAGAACACTCAAATTCATAATTTTTCCAATAACTAAATGATATATCATCTAAAGCTTAGGGTCATTTTTGCAGGATCTAACATTTTGCCTGCTGTTATACCGTCACAGAACATTGTCTGTTGCTCTGAACGGTGAATTTTTAGTACTAGATATTATGAGATTTTTCACCAGAGGAAAAAACTTCTGTTGTCCTGATGTAGTGAAATCTTTAGTCAGGTGTTTCTCTAGTTGTTTCTGTGTTGTAAGCAGAAGTGGAAAGCAACTAAGTTTTATACTTTATTTGAGTATTTGCATTTTTTGCTACTTCATACTTCACTATATTTCAGAGTAAAATATTGTACTTTGTACTTGCTACATTTATTTAAAAATTTTAGTTACTAGTTGCTTTTCAGAATGAGGTTAAACAAAATACAATGTAATGATCCTTGATGTAAAATTCACAAGCTACCGAGCAGTGCTTCACATTATAACCACATTTAAGAAAGTTAAAATTAGCTCTACATTTACCAGCTGCAACATTAAATGTGATCTACACAATAATATAATCAATGTAAACTGTGCCATTTGGTACGTTAACTATTTTTTCTGCTTATACTTTTGTACTTAAGCAATATTTTCAATGCAAGACTTTTACTTCTAACAGAGTAATTTTTGTTTTTATGTAAGTAAACAGTCCGAGTGCTTCTTCCACCACTGGCTGTAGGTAATAGTTTTTTAATAGTTAAACATACGAGGTGTGGAGGTCTCGCTGTTATCACCCCACTTTCTGTGAAGTTCCTCCTGGTAAGAAACTACAAGCGCAGATTCTTAGATGTGATGAAATGCTATCGAAGCCCAGTCGCTCTTCTTTGTGTCTACGTAGAAGGCAAGGCATGAGCAGTATGTTAGCAGCAGCTTCAGTGCTCTACATGTGTTTACACAGGAGGCATTTAGGCACAGTACTGATTTATAGGTCACCTACATTTTGGAAATGCTTAGAACCCAAAACACAATCACTGTAGTTACACACCTACTGTAAAACACAGTAGGCTTGAAGTGTAAAACTACTTTGGGTCATGTTTACAGAGGTATAGCTTGAGTTAAACATGAACAGTGTGTGACACGGACGACTGGGAAACTTTCTGTATAGAAACGCTATGAAGTTTAGAGAGTTTAAAGATGTGAGGAGCAAAAGAAGAGCAAGCTAAAATGTGGGCACCCTCTTCTGTGGAAACAGTAGAGAAGTGCATGAAGTAATGGATCCCATCCCTATTCTCTGTTCTCCTTAAGCCTCACTGTTTTCACTGCTTTGTGTGGATGCATGGGTTTGTGAGTGTGTGTCAGACTAAAATGCCACAGACAGATTCTCAGTGCTTTGGCAGCACTTTCACAGCCCACAATGATAAAAGAGGAGCCATGAAAATCTCGTAATTATACAGACACACAAACACAGTTAAAAGCAGGGAGCTTTGTCTGCAGCCTCCCACATACGCACACACACACTGGACCCACACTGCACACAGTCCTGGGCTGTGACCGTCCTGTACAAGGACCAGAGTGAGGAGAACAGTGTGGGAAGGAGACAGTTTCTGCTATAAAAAAGGGTTAATGTCTTCATTTCTGACAGTGACAGAAACAGAACTTTTGGGTTTGGAGCTGTGAATGTCACTGTGTGAGTTGGTTTCTCTGACACTGCAACAGGCTCTGTGTTTCACTGGACAAAATACAGCTCTGTTTGTGCCTTTTACTCCAACTTCACTAACATGGTTAGTCCACCTTTTCTGTACTTCTGTATTTATGAAAAATGTGCAGCACCCCTCACTTGTCTGCTCTGTTTCTCCCCCTTGTCACCCCACCTCATCCTCTTCTCTCTCTGCTTATATCCCTTCTCCTTTCCTTAGGCTTGTCAAAGTCCTTCCCATTGGACAACTCTTTGTTCGACAGCTGGCTCGCCCAGTCAGTTCAGATCACTGCTGACGACATGCTGAGCCAGTGGGCTCTGGATGCCCAGCACGGGGACAAGAGCAGCAGCCTTCTCTCTGACCAGGTAGGCTTTCCCCTGCAGGAGCAGCTGACTATAATGTTACTGATACATATACTAAATACTGGATTCAGTTGTACTTTTTAAAACATTTATTCAATAGTAGCCTTTATTCCAGCGCCACAGAGCACATTAATCAACCCAGTCAAAGGAGGAGAGCTCTATTAAACTGGCTCTTGGCAGTGAACAGCAGCACACATGGCAAAACTCAAACTGCTGAAATCAGCAGCTGTGTCAAACACTGCATCACCTCTTGAACTGAGTCCCAGTCCGCTGGTGGACAAAACTAGTTCCTGAAGCCAAATACAGAAGTGTCCTGCCTGCCGGCCTGATCAACTCAGACAGCCACAGATACATGAAGGTCTCAGTTATTCTTAGTCACAGAAGGCGACTTAACCAGGGAGCAAAAAGGCCAAAATCCATACAAACCTGATGTCCACAAAAATATGTGTGTGCTCTTTTCAAGAAGTAAAAACCAACAAAAGTGCTGATTTCAGGTGTTAATGCACTGTTACTTTTTATTTCATTTCAAAATTAAATGATAATTATAACTTGTACAAATGTTTCCAGTACTTAGTAAGGATGAACGCAGTGGCCATTGCAACCACTTGCTTTTCAGTCACAGCTCGCTGATCCAGCTGACACCAACAGCCAGTGTAGTATTGAAGGTTAAAGTATTGCATTTGTAATGGGACCAGGTCAAAAATTCTGTTGGAGTTTTGGTGGTTCCACAGAATTAACTAAGAGTGTGTAGAGCTGCAACAATTAGAAAATTGCCAGAAATGTTTTTGAATAATAGGATATTTGTCATCAATTAAGCAAAAATATGATACTTGATTTGATGTTTTTACTGTCATATACAGGAAATGGAAAACTGAATTTATTTGGGTTTTGACATGATAGTCAGACAAAAGTCATTTCAGGATTATTACAGGCAATATTTAGCTATTTACTGTAATTTTATATAGAGAACAATCAATTGATTGATGAAAAACCTATGATCCATTTGCAGTCAAAATGTGTAACTTTGCTCAAGAGTTTTCAAGAGCAAACTTTTTATTGTGTATGTTATTAAGTACGAGTGAATCCTATTTGTGCTCAACAAGGAACCCGACTCTTGTCAGATGTCACAGACCCACAGAAAAGGATTAATGCTCCACACTTGTAACCACTTCATTCATTTTGATCCATTCTTACTCAAGGTTAAGCAGTTAGATGAGAGAGCAGAACAGCTGTTCTCCTGAGGAACATACTCTGTTGGTCTATCGAGATGTGCTCAGGAAAAAAAACCATGAACACAGAATTATTAACATGGCGTTAAGTAATCACTGACTTACCTACATTTGCCAAAAATAACTAAACCCCAATTTGTACAAACAAGAAAAATGAGATTCAGCAGAAACAAAAACAGTCTTAATGTAAAATGCTGTTAGAATATGTCAGCTTTAGTATTTGCCTTTTCTGCTCAACAACAAAATGTGACATTAGTTGCTCACATCCTCCGCTGCTGAGCCACTGGAGACGTGGGTAGGTGGCTGGTGGGTGGGGAGTTTTTGTTCCAAATTATTATGGGCAAGAATGTGAGGTTGTAAAGACAGAAACACAAGCAAAAGGCAAATTAATTGATGCATTGAGCAACTTTCTAGATATATCAAGAATATTGTGTGTGAAACCTTTATCATTGCATCTTTAAGCCATTTTCTTGTCATCTTAGTTATCCTTGTTTTCATTCCCCTCCTTTCACTGCCTGTCTTTCCTTTCTTCACCTCCTCTCTTCCAGCTCCTACAGGGTGAGGAGAACCTGTTAAACCTTATGATGGAGAACTCCATGCAGTCCACCTGGAAAACACCCCAGCTGGGCCGCAAACCACGAGGGAGCAGCAAGCCTCGTGCTCGTGGACAGTCCACCAATCAAACTCAGCCCGAGATGCTATTGTCTACAGCGGCCGCTTCCGCCGCCAGCAGCCCCTCCTCCACAAAGAGCCTCTGGATGAATGTTGCAGAGGAAAAGCCCAGCCACATGGGCCGGAAAGGCGAAAAGTCCAGGGGATCCTCTAAGGCCCTGCACCACCACCTTCATCACCATCAGACGAGGAGCTCTGACCTACAGAGGGACCCACCACCACAACCACCCATCTCCAAAATGGATTCCTGTCACATCTCAGAGGACAGTGGCCCATGGAACATCGTCCACACAGGGAATGGTGTTGCATCAGCAGCTGGATCTGGTTTCAACATGGGCTCATCTCCACCTCCAGCTTCCAGTCCTGGGGTCACGGTGCCCGACACAGGGACGATCCATCGTGGCGGGGCCCCGCGGCTCCGTCTGTCCCGCCAGGGTAAACCAAGAGGGAGGGGCATGAACGGAGGTGGAAGCATAGCAAGGCTGGAGTCCTTAAACCTGACGCTCACAGGAAAGGCCACGTCCCTCCTGGACACTGCTGAGACTGATGGGTCCTACTCTGACGGCGAGCAGAGTGATGCGGACACACGCTCTGGCAGACGCAAACTCCGCTTGCCCAAGTTGCATTCTGGGAGCGAGGATCTACTGAGAAGAAGTGTGCTGGCATCCTAAGGAACCGCAAGTCAAATGAACACAGTTATCCAAGCAGAGTCCCGCTGGCTCATTGTTTCTCCGTCTGTGCCCCAGCTTTGTTCAACCAAATCCTTGTCACAGACCTGCGGAAATTCTCTCCAGGTCTTACCTGCGTTGTTTCTGGGGGAATTTGAATGTAGCTGTTTGCCTGTCGTACAAGCTTTGTGAGGAAAGTTCTTTTATTTTGATCCTTTTACACCTGAAAAGGTGTAAACGTTTCTAGCAGGCTGTAGTTTGTCATTAGGTTACCACAAGATGAGATACATCCAGCAAATAGGAAAGAAACATGACCTTTAACCTTTATTTTGTATTTCAGATTTATCTTGTTTCTGAACGGTGAAGTGCCCAGTTCTGGCCTCATGTCTGTGGTATCAGCCAGACCTGGGAACAAACACTTCGGGGCATTATTTCTATTATTCAAGCTGGTTTCAGGGTCTGTTTCACTCATGGTCTTTTATGGCCAGAGATTCATCCAATGAGTCTTTGATTTCTTGAGTATGTTCAATGGAAAGACAATTTCACACCAGTGTTGTTCTAAATCTGTACAGAGGGAAACATGGGACAACATGGATTCAGCCTTGAAAAGCACAACTAGCTAGTCATAAGAGCTGTATTGCAATCACTCGTGTGTGTATATTTGATGATCATTCAGGGTTGGGGTCAAGTCTCAACAAGTTGGTTCAGTTGCAAAATGTACACTGAAGAGTTTAATGTCAAATTTACCTCCCAGTCTAAAAAAGAAACATTTTTTGATCAGCAGACAGATTGACCCTGACCCTGGTGCTCATTCAGATTCTCACACGGAGACACAGGCATACTGACACACAGACAACTATAAGCAAATCCCTCTGCTCACATCACAGCTGTTGTTAAAATATCCAAACATTTGCCAGCTGCTTTCAAATTCTTCCTAATTCAGATTTTTTTCTTTTTGCCTGAAAAATCAACCTAGAAACTCTTGTGCCTTCTGTCGTTCGCCCTGCCTCCCCTCGACCCCCTAAATCGACCAAACAATCATTAAGAAGATCAATCAGTCGTTTTTCAATCGGACTCATAACAATCAAACCAAAAGGTAACCCGGATGGAATGGTTACCGCGTGTAGCCAGCATTGGGCTCCTTGTCACTTTAAAAAGTGTCTAGTGCCTGAAACAAGGATGTAAATGCAGCTTTTGCCATTAATCAACTTTAGTGTGTGCAGTTGTTAGCAAAGCAGAGCCACACCATATTGTCAGCGCAAAGCGCTGCGTACTGGTCTGTGCCCCCGGTAACTAGGTCGCTGCAGCCCAGAGCCATGGATTAACAGAGTTTGACCAGGTTGCACTGAGAGCACCATGTCGCTGCTTCTATGAGATACACATGGAGAACAGAAAAACACAAGAAACAAAGCATTATCAGGCTGACTCCAATTAGAACTATGTTCTTTTCTGACATTGGTGGAAAAACAACTTCTTTCTTTGTATTTTGTTCAGTGGAATTATCTAATATTGCTTTGTTTTTCAGTTTTCCATATAAAAATGATGCCGACATTTTGGCCAAACTCATCAATCAATCAGGAACACACAAGTCTCCCATTTGCATTTGGTTACAGATTCTCCTCATTTGTCATTTAATTAACTAAGGAGCTAAAACTGAGCATGTGGAAAAACCATCTCGACTGACATGTCCACTTACGAGCTTTATCTGTGTTTTCATCCACATCTCTCAGTCTGAGCTGGCTCAGGTCACATGACCTAAGAGTGGAAAAGCATGTTTCATGAGCAGCTTAAAAATAATTATCATTAATATAAAACCAACACTGACTCACCGTACTGCTTGGCATGTGCACATTATTTGATGATTTCTAGGCATCAAAGTCTTAAAAAGTGACAGTTGTTTCTGTTCACAGTGCAGCTTTTTGGCATCAAGAGAAATGATTTATAGTTCTGATCATCCATGTGTATCTCTATAACTTTGGTGTTATTATTTTATGGCCCCAACATGGCTGCCACTGAAGTTTGATGTGACCGAGCTCTTCTAACTTACGGCTCTGCTGTGTCTGTTCCTACTGTTAGATGTAATGGAATAATCAGCTTCAGAGGCCTGCGCTCTTAAGTTCTTGAATTGAGTTGTTTGTAAATTTGTTTAAAAAAAAACTTTTGGTTTTTCTCTCAGAGAGCTGTATTTTGTACTTAAAGTGGTCCATGATATTCTCAGGGGTTAGAAAACTTTTAAAAAAGAAGAATAAAAGATAAAAAATTTTATTTAAAAACAATG